>NC_091282.1:383708312-384009250 GCF_032444005.1 Ranitomeya imitator
CCCCACATATGGGGTATTGGTGTACACAGGAGAAATTGCACAACAAATTTTGTGTTCCATTTTCTCTTGTTACCCTTGTGAAAATAAAAAAGTTTGGGTCTAATGTAAATTTGTGAAAAAAGTTAAATGTTCATTAATTCCTTCCACATTGCTTTAGTTCTCATGAAGCACCTGAAGGGTTAATAAATGTCTTGAATGTGGTTTTGCGCACATTGAGGGGTGCAGTTTTTAGAATGGTGTCACTTTTGGGTATTTTCCGTCATACTAACCCCCCAAAAGCACTTCAAATGTGAGGTGGTCCCTAAATAAATGATTTTGTCAATTTTTGTTGGAAAATGAGAAATCATTGGTCAACTTTTAACCCTTATAACGTCCTAACTAAAAAAAATTACCATCTCTACTCGAGTATAAACTGACCCGAGTATAAGCCGAGGCACCTAATTTTGTCACAAAAAATTGGGAAAACGTATTGACTCGTGTATAAGCAAGGTATGCATTGTCCCTTCATTGTTATGATTGTATGCATGGCTCCTCATCACTATTCTTGTATGCATGGCTCTTCATCCCTATCCTTGTATGCATGGATCCTCATGCCTATCCTTGTATGCATGGATCCTCATCTCTGTCCTGGTATGCATGGCTCCTTATGCCCATTCTTGTCTGCATGGCTCATCATCCCTATCCTTGTATGCATGGCTCCTCAACTCTGTCCCGGTATGCATGGCTCCTTATCTTCTTCCTTGTCTGCATGGCTTCTCATCCCTGTCCTGGTATACATGGCTCATCATCCCTATCTTTGTATGCATGGTTCCTCATCCCTATCCTTGAATGCATTGCCCCATGAGAAAAGCATAAAAAAGACCCCTCCTACTTACCTTCCCTGCGCACCCTCACAGTATCCTGTTCCAGCTTCCAGCAGCTTCTGCGGCCGAGCGATCACATGACCCTGCTCATTAAGGTAATGAATATTTACCTCTCTCCACTCACTGGGGACATATGATCGCCCGGCCGCAGGAGTTGATGAAAGCCGGACAGGATGCTGCAAGGGCGCGCAGTGATTCAGGAAGGTAAGTAGGAGTTGTTTTTTACAGCTGCTGGAAGCCGGCGGCTGCAGATGTAACTGTGCACCCTATAAGAGAAATGAATATTCATTGCCAGTGCAGTGAATATTAATTTCTCTTCTGCAGCGTGCACAGTTACAGCCTCAGCCACTGACTCCGGCCTCCTGTGACCTGCTGCTCCCCCGCTTCCCCTCTTCCACCATAAACTGGGACAATGACTGGTGTATAAGCTGAGGGGGGCATTTTCAGTACAAAAAAATGTGCTGAAAAACTCAGCTTATACACGAGTATATACGGTATGTTTCCAAAAAAGTGCTGATGTTAAGTTGACATGTGGCAAATGTTATTTATTAACTATTTTGTGTGACATGACTCTCTAAAGTAAGGGCACAAAAATTAGAAAATTGCCAAATTTTTGCCAAATTTTAATTTTTTACATAAACGCAAGTCATATCGAAGAAATGTTAGTACTAAGATGAAGTACAATATGTCACAAAAAAACAATTTCAGAATCAGTGGAATCCATTAAAGCATTCCAGAGCTATAACCGCATAAAGTGACAGTGGTCAGAATTGTAAAATTTGGCTTGGTCATTAAGATCAAAATTAGTTCGGTCACTAAGGAGTTAAACAATTCTGGAATGCCCATATGATGATGTCATGTATGTGGAAGATTCTGTTTTTTTGGCAACATCTGAGTTAGTTGGAGACACACCTGTGGATGTATTTAATGCACACCTGAACACACACTGCTTCTTTGTGTAGCATCATTGGAAAGTTTCAAGAAATCAGCCAAGATATTAGGAAGAAAATTGTGGATTGCACAAGTCTGGCTCATC
Source organism: Ranitomeya imitator (assembly GCF_032444005.1). NCBI lineage: Eukaryota > Metazoa > Chordata > Amphibia > Anura > Dendrobatidae > Ranitomeya > Ranitomeya imitator. The sequence continues at coordinate 383,710,212 of NC_091282.1, forward strand.
CTTGAGTACAATTTCAAGTTACCTGAAGGTGCCTCTTTCATCTGTACAAACAATGGTCTGACATGTGCATATCAACCCGAGGACAAAAAGCAAAAGACCTTGTGAAAATGATGCCTGAAGTTGGTAAGATAAACGATTCTCGGCCAAGTACACACGCTGCAAAAAGCATATTCAACTTATGGCCTTAACTTCTAACTGACGCAGTTTATTACCATTGGTTCTATTCTCTAAATGCCCATTAGTACGTAACTGATGAATGTCCCCGAATTGGGACCGAAACGTTTGTTGGTACTACGAATAAAAGTTTTTCACAAGCATTAAGTTGAGTGCCAGGTTCTGCAGCTTTTTAAAAACGGTCATGTCTTCGGGTTCCAGAGCATCAGAGAGCTTGAAGCCATGTCCGGCTATACTGACACCCTAAGGGGAATGAAGACGTGGAACCATGGGACGAGTAAAGGACTCTTGCTACGTAGGGCTATAAGGTCGAGCTGAGTTGTGTAGAAGTGGTGAGAAACAATGTTGACAGAAGACAAGTAGAGAAAGTAAGGCTAGGTTCACATTGCGTTAGTGCAGTCCATTTAGCGCATACGCTAACAGACTGCGTTAATGCAATGTCCAAAAAGGATCGCGTTTAGCGATCTCGCTAGCGCAGATGCCCGATCTGCACTAGCGAGAACGGACCCAAAAATGCTGCAGACAGCATTCGAGGTCCATCACAAACGGACAAAAATGGCATGCGTTACGATGCGTTACAATACATTGCGGTCAATGGGTGCGCTAACGGATCCGTTACATTGCGTTAGTGGCACTATGTAACGGATTCCATTAGTGGATACCCACTAACGCAATGTGAACCTAGGCTAAGGAGGAAAAGTAAAGATAGAGGACAAGAGAGTAAAGAGGAATGAATCTGTGTGGAAAATACTTTGACTTGTAAAGGAAACGTCCATAAAACTGTGTGCCCTCTATCCTGTATATATTCCCTACCAAGTTCTTGTTCAGATAAAGTTTATTTTAGACTGGCATTCTCCCTCATGGAGCTGTGTAACATCTGGTCCTGGCAAACCAGCAACATTGGTTACATGAGGCCTGTATGGGTGTAATGCCCTAACAGCACAAGTCCAGGCACACAGCCAAGACCCATACTTTCATGCAACATGCCGGGGACTCGGAGTAAGAGACAAGTACCTTGTCCATGGCTACCGCCCGTACCATGTTGCATATTACACCACAAGTAGGGTTTGCGGCTGCACAGTTTTACTCTTTACTGACATTTGTCTTGTGATCAAAATAATTTATATGGATTCTCTTTACATCATTTACATCATGAAACCTTTTCTTTGGTCAAAAAAGGGAGAGAAAATGTGGTGAATGAATTCCACTGCTCTTTAAAAGAACCTAAGTCTGTATTTCAAATAAAATATTTCTTGGAGAACTGGGTATAATCTGTTAAGTACCTGTTGTATAACTTGGATAACTTTCTACAGGCAAGCAAGATGAGAAGAATGGAAAAGCTGCAGTACATTCATACTCACGCTGTACAAGAAAAATGATTGTCATACAGTCCATACTTTGCCAAATAACGTGAAAAATGATGAGGGAGCAAATACCACTCTGTGTTATTTGGCTTCAGAAATTAATGTTGAAGCAGAACTGCAATATTTTTCAATACAAGAATTAAAAAAATGAATCAAAACTTAACCACAGTTATCTGAGTCAAGGTCTTCCATAATATTATATTAAGAATATTTATTATTTATTACCTCCCATTAGAATATAATCCAACTTGGTGGTCTAAAGACCGAATATTTCAACAGCTCATTCCAAGTTTACATGTACTCAAAACACATTTTTAACAAGAAATTTTAAAGTGGATCTGTCACAAGATTTCAAAATTCAAACTGTATAGATTAAGAAATAGTTCACTTATAGCTAATAGCATTTGTAGTATTTATTTTGAAAATCTATGTCAGAATGACTGTAAAACCCTGATGTTAAAAATAACCTGATAGGAGGTTTTTAGACCCTGAAAGTAACATGATCACAGAAAAGTAGCTGTAATCATGACTAGTTCCATATCTTTGTATTACAAATCCTTGTCTCTGATGTCTTGACATTCATGGGCGAATTCTTATGTACATGAAGGGCTTGATCTGCATTTACAGCTGGCTTCTCCGGCCTCGTTCTTCTTCTGGCATCTACCAAGTTACTCTTCTCTGTGACTTGCTCCTCAGCCAACATCTGTCACGATGGGGGGCAGAGCACGTGCAGTAATTATTATTATTATTATTATTATTATTATACATTTTTATAGCGCCATTTATTCCATGGCGCTTTACATGTGAATACGGGGCAAATATAGACAAATACATTAAACATGAGCAGATAACAAGGCACACGAGTACATAAGGAGGGAGGACCCTGCCCGCGAGGGCTCACAGTCTGCAGGGGGTGGGTGAGGATACACTAGGAGAGGGAAGAGCTGGCTGTGCGGCTGTTCAGTAGGTTGAGGATCACTGCAGGCTGTAGACTTGTCGGAAGAGATGAGTCTTCAGGTTCTTTTTGAAGGTTTCTATGGTAGGCGCAAGTCTGATGTGTTGGGGTAGAGAGTTCCAGAGTATGGGGGAAGCACGGGAGAAGTCTTGGATGCGGTTATGGGAAGAAGAGATGAGAGGGGAGTAGAGAAGGAGGTCTTGGGAGGATCGGAGGTCGCGTGTAGGTAGGTACCGGGAGACCATGTCACAGATGTATGGAGGAGACAGGTTGTGGATGGCTTTGTATGTCAGTGTGAGGGTTTTGAACTGGAGTCTCTGGGCGATAGGAAGCCAGTGAAGGGCTTGACACAGGGGAGAGGCTGGGGAATAGCGGGGGGACAGGTGGATTAGTCGGGCAGCAGAGTGTAGGATGGATTGGAGTGGTGCCAGAGTGCTAGAGGGGAGTCCAGAGAGTAGGAGGTTGCAGTAGTCGAGGCAGGAGATGATAAGGGCATGCACTAGCGTTTTTGCAGTGTTGCGGTCAAGGAAAGCACGGATCCGGGAAATATTTTTGAGTTTGAGACGACAGGAGGAGGCAAGGGCTTGGATATGTGGCTTGAAAGAGAGGGCAGAGTCGAGGATCACCCCGAGGCACCGGGCGTGTGGGACTGGGGATAGTGAGCAGCCATTGACATTGATGGATAGGTCTGGTGGAGGGGTAGAGTGAGATGGGGGAAAGATGATGAATTCTGTTTTGTCCATGTTCAGTTGTAGAAAGCGAGCAGAAAAGAAGGCTGAAATGGCAGACAGACAGTGCGGGATTTTGGTAAGCAAGGAGGAGAGGTCAGGTCCGGAGAGGTAGATCTGCGTGTCGTCAGCGTAGAGATGGTACTGCATACCGTGGGATTCTATGAGCTGTCCCAGGCCGAAAGTGTAGATGGAGAAGAGTAGGGGTCCTAGAACAGAGCCTTGAGGAACACCGACTGACAAGGGGCGAAGTGAGGAGGTGGTGTGGGGGAGGGAGACACTGAATGTTCGGTCTGTCAGATATGACGAGATCCAGGAAAGGGCCAAGTCTGTGATGCCAAGGGATGAGAGGATTTGTAGCAAAAGGGAGTGGTCTACAGTGTCAAAGGCAGAAGACAAGTCCAGGAGAAGGAGGACAGAGTAGTGTCGCTTGCTCCTGGCAGTTAGTAGGTCATTGGTGACTTTAGTTAGGGCAGTTTCAGTTGAGTGATGGGAACGGAAGCCTGATTGTAACCGATCAAAGAGGGAGCAGGAGGAGAAGTGGGAGGACAGTTCAAGTAATGCCCTTATAATATTGCAAGAGCCAGAACATTAATCTGCGTATGCACCGCTCTCAAGAATTACAACACCTGTGTGGGATCACTATTGGGGGGAGTAGGTTACAAAGACTATCATCTCACACAAATGCCTTCATTCCTGGGGCTTTTGTATGTGCGGATGGATATTCCGGCTCTCTCAGCGTCATCTGGACATTACTGTGCATGTGCCACCTCTGGAATGATGGCTACTGGGCGATATGTTAGCTGGGGCGAACAAGTCAATCACGCACCTGTCATTCACTGGCATCAGGCCAGTACCTGGAGGAGAAAGGAGGCCAGAGAGCTGTAAGTGCAGACAAAGCCCCAAGCTCATGTGCATAAGAATTCACCTATGGATTATAAGACAACAGAGACCTGAATTTGTAATATAAAGGCATGGTGGTAATCATCATTATGGGTACTTTTCTATGATGATGTTTCTTTGAGGTCTAAAAACCTGATGACAGGTTCTCTTTAAGGCGAGCATTTTATGATTCCAAGAATTCATGAGTCCAAGTGCTGTGAGGCTCCACTCAACCAGCCTGACGGAAAAAACACCCATTGAAACAAAAGCCTTGCCCCTGAACTTGTTCTTTGAAATAGGATGTCAGCTGTATGCCACCCTACATTGTCCATTTATGCCACTGTGCGGGAAGTAGATCCCACCCGCAGTGTAAATATACAGCATGGTGCTGTAGGCTAGCCATTTTAAAATCCCTTTTCTTGATGCGTAGAACAGTCAAAAACACCAAAACACATTGCTTTGACATGTTTAACCCCTTTCTGACCTTGGACGGGATAGTACGTCCGAGGTCAGAAGCCCCGCTTTGATGCGGGCTCCGGCGGTGAGCCCGCATCAAAGCCGGGACATGTCAGCTGTTTTGAACAGCTGACATGTGCCCGTAATAGGCGCGGGCAGAATCGCGATCTGCCCGCCCCTATTAACTAGTTAAATGCCGCTGTCAAACGCAGACAGCGGCATATAACTACCGCATCCGGCTGAGCGGCCGGAAATGACGGCATCGCCGACCCCTGTCACATGATCGGAGGTCGGCGATGCTTCAGAATAGGTCCTTGAGACCTCTATGGTTACTGATCACCGGTAGCTGTGAGCGCCACCCTGTGGTCGGCGCTCACAGCACACCTGATTTTCAGCTACATAGCAGTGAACAGCAGATCGCTGCTATGTAGCAGAGCTGATCGTGCTGTGCCTGCTTCTAGCCTCCCATGGAGGCTATTGAAGCATGGCAAAAATAAAAAAAAAAAAGTTAAAAAAATGTGAAAAAAATAAAATAAATATAAAAGTTTAAATCACCCCCCTTTCGCCCCAATCAAAATAAATCAATTTAAAAAAAATCAAATCTACACATATTTGGTATCACCGCGTTCAGAATCGCCTGATCTATCAATTGAAAAAAGCATTAACCTGATCGCTAAACGGCGTAGCGAGAAAAAAATTCGAAACCCCAGAATTACGTTTTTTTGGTCGCTGCGACATTGCATTAAAATGCAATAACGGGCGATCAAAATAACGTATCTGCACAAAAATGCTATCACTAAAAACGTCATCTCGACACGCAAAAAATAAGCCCTCACCCGACCCCAGATCACGAAAAATGGACACGCTACGAGTATCGGAAAATGACGCATTTTTTTTTTTTAGCAAAGTTTGGAGGTTTTTTCATCACTTAGGTAAAAAATAACCTAGTCATGTTAGGTGTCTATGAACTCGTACTGACCTGGAGAATCATAATGGCAGGTCATTTTTAGCATTTACTGAACCTAGCAAAAAGCCAAACAAAAAACAAGTGTGGGACTGCACTTTTTTTGCAATTTCACCGCACTTGGAATTTTTTTCCCGTTTTCTAGTACACGACATGCTAAAACCAATGATGTCGTTCAAAAGTACAACTCGTTCTGCAAAAAATAAGCTCTCACATGGCCAAATTGACAGAAAAATAAAAAAGTTATGGCTCCGGGAAGGAGGGGAGTGAAAAACGAACACAGAAAAATGAAAAATCCCAAGGTCATGAAGGGGTTAATATATTTATATCATGTAACATATTTTAATATATATTAAAATATGTATTATATATTTATGAATCCACCTACTTATCCATAGACTGAAATATCAGCAGGCACATAAGACTTAAGAGTGTTTTGTGCCTATGTAGTGCTTTGCTTGGCTTATAATCTTGGCCTTGAGACAGTGCTTAGCATAAAGCTTAGTTCTGAAGATCCCTATATACTACACTCAAAAGGACAATATTTGCTTTCTATACACCTTTGTGCTACTTTTATACTTTTTCAATACAATTATTTATTTCTGCTTTAACAGGCTTTAAGTCTGCAGAACATGTATATACACTTTGGAACCATGTGAATCAACTTTAACAAAAACAAGCTGAAAAGCCAGCTGAGTGCTAGTGAATGGCTAAAACCTATGTTTACAGTGATTGTGGGTGGGCAGCCTCAATACTGTTTATGTATCCTGGCTTGCAGAAAAACAACACTGTGCATTCCAACTGCTGGGAACCAGATGAGAAGGTATATCACTCACAACATTGTAATGCTGCACTGACTTTTAGTAGATTTTATTACATTAGCCCTTGTTGAACAATATTACTTAGGAAGGAGAATATGTATTTTTTCTCTAAACTGTGATTTAAATTTCTGAAATTCACTTGAACGTTACAGTTGTGGCCAAAAGTTTTGAGACTGACACACATTTTTCACAGTTTGCTGCTTCTGTGTTGTAGTTTTTTTTAACAGATGTCTCTATGGTTACTGAAGTACAATTACGATACGATACGATACGATACACTTTATTGATCCCGTGGGAAATTATGGTATCACAGCAGCACAACTTAAATCATAAAAATCATAAAGGAATTACATAGTTGACATGACAGTGGAGTTGACAGAAGAACATTACACATTATACATTAGAATAGGACATACACAATAAGTGAACTGAAATGTAGAGAAATAAGTAGACATTCACCTTGTTGGTTTAACCCTAATGTTATTGTTGTACATTCACATGGCAGTTGGCACAAACAATTTCCTATATTTTTCCTTCTTACACCTCAGAAGTATTAGCCGGTTGCTGAAGGTGCTCTTCTGTCTCATGAATAGCTCATATAATGGATGTGCATTATTGTTCATAATTGTCATACACTTTTTCAGAGTTCTTTTCTCCACTACCTCTTCAAAAGAGTCCAGATTGCAGCCCACAGCAGAACTTGCCTTCTTGATAATCTTATTCAGCTTATTAGCATCAGAGGCCCGCACACTACTACCCCAGCACGTGATTGCAAAAAAGATGGCACTTGCCACTACAGATTGGTAGAACATTTCTAACATTTTGCTACACACATTAAAAGACCTCAGTTTCCTTAGGAAATACAGTCTGCTCATCCCCTTCTTGTAGACAAACTCTGAGTGGCATCTCCAGTCCAGTTTGCTATCCAAATGGACCCCCAAATATTTGTAACTCTCCACCTGCTCTACCTCCTGACCAGCAATAGTGATCGGTAAGCATTCCATCTTTATCCTGCTATAGTTGGCCACCAACTCCTTAGTTTTCTTAACATTTAGTTGTAGATAGTTACCATTGCACCAATCCACGAAATTCGACACCACCCTTCTATATTCCTCATCCCCCTGATCTCCCCTAATGCATCCCACAACCACGGAGTCATCCGAAAATTTTTGAAGGTGGCAAAGTTCAGATTTATACTGAAAGTCTGAAGTATACAGTGTGAATAGAAAGGGCGCAAGCACCGTTCCCTGGGGGGCACCTACACTGCTCAGTAATCTGCTTGACACCACTGCTCCCATCTGTACAAACTGTGGCCGATCTGATAGGTAGTCAGTTATCCAATTTCTCATCCCCTCCACAACCTTCATATCAGTCATCTTTTTGTGTAGTAAAAGTGGCTGCAGGGAGTTAAATGCACTCGAGAAATCGAAGAACATCGCTCGCACCATGGTTCCGTCAGTCTCCAGAAATGAATGTACCCTATGTAACAGAGAAAGAATAGCATCATCCACCCCCAATCTATGTCGGTAGGCAAACTGAAGGGGATCGATAAAAGCATTGACCCTTGGTCTTAAGTGAGCAAGCACTAATCTTTCCAAGGCCTTCATAGCGTGAGATGTTATGGCTACAGGACGATAGTTATTATAAGCATTTCATAACGTTTTACACTTTTATTGACAGATGCGTCAAGTTTATGCAAAGACCCAATATTTCACTTCCTTGGATGTGAAGGAAACCCACACATTAATGGCCTTTATATGTGTTACTATTGACAAGACACAGGACTCATGGTAACTCTCACCTTTCTTTCTCTGGAAAATCAATCTTCTAGATATCCCAAATAGTCTGAAGAGGGCTTTTTCAGAGAAAATGACTTTACCACAGTCCTCTACAGTCTAATCTCTATTTATCCTTCCTTGCTGTTTTTCCTGGAAGAATGTGGCTGCTTTGCTGCCTTTTTCACAACAGTGCATCCTCCAAAAGCATTTGACCCACTGTGCATGCAGATGCTATGACACCTGCATGCTGCCACTTCTAAGCAAGGTCTCACTGGTGTTGAACCAATTCCAAAACTGAATCCCCTTTAGGAGATGTTCATGGCATTTGCTTGACTTTCTTGAGCACCCTGAAGCCCTTTTCACAGCAATTGAACCTTTCTCTTAGAAGTTCTTGATGATCTGATAAATGGTTGATTTAGGGGCAATCTTACAATCAACACTGTCCTTGCCTGTAAAGCTCTTTTAATATAAAGCAATGATTACTGCACGTTTCCTTGGAGGCATCCATGGTTAACAGAAGAATGATTTCAAGCACAAGCACTCTTTTAAAGCAACCAATTTGCTTATATAATTCAGTCAGCATGAAAAGTGATATCAGCTACCTAGTCCTCGTTAACACTTTCTTCGGAGCTAACAAGAACATCACTAATATGATGTAAGAAGGTTATTTTGCGGCAGTGCTGAAAGTTAGCTGAAATGGGAGTTTTGTGATTAAGTTAATTATCATGACAAGAAATGACTGTATTTTTTTTTGCAATTCATCTGATCAATCTAAAGTTAATGCAAATTGCCACAATAAGAACTGAAACAGAAAAATATAAAACAAAATTTGTATGAGTCTCAAAACGTTTAGCCACGACTGTATATAAAAAATGCTACAGCATTTATCAATGTATTTAAGCAGGCTTTGGCGGAAGCGTTTCCAACAATTGTCATAAATCAATACATGAGCCAAAGCCAAAGTTTAACCTTTTATACTGAGATCAGCAAAAGTTGAACATGATCTGAAGAAATAGGCACAATCACTATGGTACAGGTAGAGTCTCGATGTTTGAAGATGTCCACTACTTACATTTTGATAACCTATTCTTAAGAGAAGTCAACAGTATCAGATCTGCAGTGGCCAGTGTAAAAAGTGTTTGGAACCATATTAGTATGGCTCCATGCGTTATGTAGTGACCATTCCCAAGTACCGAAGCTGAGTTGCAGTACCTGGGAACAGCCACTACTACACATTGAACTTCAATAGGCATTAGGCAGTGTTTACATCTGTCCACTGCCAGAGATAATCTGTGTTGGAGCTGGGTATCAGACCGCCATTGTTCTCATGTTAATGACCTGTCCTAGGACAAAATATGTAATTAGTGGACAACCCCTTGGAAATTGTATTTAAACTTTCAAAGTGATTAAACAGCTATGCTGACATGGAATTTCACAGTAAGTACACCAGCCTTCTCAGATCTAAGGGTACCGTCACACAGCGGCATTTTGATCGCTACGACGGCACGATTCATGACATTCCAGCGATATCCTTACGATCTCGCTGTGTCTGACACGCTCCTGCGATCAGGGACCCCGCTGAGAATCGTACGTCGTAGCAGATCGTTTGAAACTTTCTTTCGTCGCTGGATCTCCCGCTGATGTCTTCACTGGTAACCAGGGTAAACATCGGGTTACTAAGCGCAGGGCCGCGCTTAGTAACCCGATGTTTACCCTGGTTACCAGCGTAAACGTAAAAAAAAACAAACACTACATACTTACCTTCTGCTGTCTGTCCCCGGCGCTCTGCTTCTATGCACTCCTCCTGCATCCTGTGTCAGCGCCAGCCAGCCGGAAAGCACAGCGGTGACGTCACGGCTGTGCTTTCCGGCCGCTGTGCTCACAGTCAGTGCAGGAAGCAGAGCGCCGGGGACAGACAGCGGTAGGTAAGTATGTAGTGTTTTTTTTTTTTTACTTTTACGATGGTAACCAGGGTAAACATCGGGTTACTAAGAGCGGCCCTGCGCTTAGTAACCCGATGTTTACCCTGGTTACCAGGGGACTTCGGGATCGTTGGTCGCTGGAGAGCTGTCTGTGTGACAGCTCTCCAGCGACCACACAACGACGCTGCAGCGATCGACTGATCATTTATACTGCATGAAGAATGGTGTAAAAAACAAATAAAGCCAATTCTTCACCCACTCTGCACGTACACTGTGATTTCTATGTAAATCTCTGAAATTTGTGATTCAGACAGAACCCCCAGTAAAAGATTCCCTATAGTGAGGAAGATGGAGCCATTGTGGCTATCTGGCCGATGATCTGGTGCTATCCGTCTTATTAGGCATGCATAAAAGCTGTGGTCCGCCACAGTTTTGTGCAATTCTGAAAAGGACACCACTGAATATAGGCCAGACAGAGTCCAGAGTAACTCTGCTGCTTCATTATAGTGAATGGATCCCTCGGGTTTCATCTGTCACGTCACTCGGAGATTTAGATGGAAACCCTAAAGTAACTGCTCAGCATAGAGCGCAGGATAATTGTGATTCAAAATGCTTCAAATCAATCCACAAAGAAAGCAATTCCCCACTGAGGTCCGTCATATGTTAAGAGAACTATAGTGGGCTTCCCAATTACTGGCAGTGCAAAGGCTCTGGAAAAGCACAATGGCTCCTTGCCTCCCTCCAAAAAATTCAGCAATTTCTGTGCTCAAAAATCCAAATGCCCCCCTCCCTTCTCATCCCCAGTATGCCTAAACCACATTTAGCATCCACATGTTTGGCATTTCTGTAGCGATGAGAGAATACCAAATTTACAGGTGCGGGTCTCCAGAAGCACAAGCTGGGCATAATGTATGTCACGCACGCGCCCAGACTGGTTGGCGCGGGCATACGGGGGTGTGGCCCCACTGGACCACAGACCAAACTTCCCTGGAAGGGGCGTAACTAAGTAGCCTTCTAGGTGTTCGCTGGAGCCTCTGATGGTGAGGTCAGACTTGTGCAATAGGAAGCTACCAGGTGCCACTCCAGGGTGATGTCTGGCTGTGGCTGCTGATCCCACTAAGGAACGGAGCGGGCACGGCTGGCACTCTGGCTGACAGGCGGGCACGGCTGGGACACAGGCAGGCAGACGAGTACAACAGAGACACTGGCGGGCAGGCAGACACGGCTGGCTCTCTGGTAGGCAGGCGGGTACGGCTGGAACATAGGAAGAACCGGTAGGGACCGGTCTGCAGGCAGGTATGTGAAACAGGTTGGAACCTGTTCAGACAGGAGGACTAAGTAACAAGTAGAGAAAGACCGCAAGAGCGGATGCAGAGCGAAAGCACAAGAGCTAGAACCAAGAACAGAAACGCAGGAGGCTGAGTACGAGTAGAAGGTGGAACTAAGAGAAGAGAAGGAGAAGGCAGAGCCAAGGGTGGAGCCGCAAGAGGCGGAGCCAAGGGCGGAGATGCTGGAGGCGGAGCCAAGAGCGGAGACGCTGGAGGCGGAGCCAAGAGCGGACATGCTGGAGGCGGAGCCAAGAGCGGAGACGCTGGAGGCGGAGCCAAGAGCGGAGATGCTGGAGGCGGAGCCAAGAGCGGAGACGCTGGAGGCGGAGCCAAGAGCAGAGATGCTGGAGGCGGAACCAAAAGCGGAGACGCTGGAGGTAACGCCAAGAGCGGAGATGCTGGAGGCGGAGCCAAGAGCAGAGACGGAGCCAAGTGCAGAAACACAGGAGGCGGAGCCAGATAGAACCGCAAAGAGCGGAGCCAGATAGAACCGCAAAGAGCGGAGCCACAGAGCAAAGCCAGAGAGTGCGAAGCAAGGTCTGAGTGCAGAGCCGCAAGAGTGCGGAGTGTAAGCAGACTGAGAACACAAGGGAAGACAAAGCAGGGAAGGAAGCCACAGACAAGGAGACCGAGAAAAGACAAAGTACAGACAAGGCAATGGAACAAGACACAGGGGCAAAGACACAGGGACCAGGATATTCTGCCTCCTGGAGGGCGGACTACAAGATCAAGGCAATAGCACAGAGAAAAGCCTCCAGAGAGGGAGTAACTCAGAGCAAGGCCAGGCAAACTCAGCAGCTAAACACTAACTGAGCTAACACATTGCACAGGCCCAGACCACAGGGTGGAGCTGCACTATATAAAGGAGGCCTCTTGGTAATTGGTCAGGAACTGATTGGACAGGTGCACCTGATTCCTATAAGAACCAGAGACTTCAGGCGCCGGCCCCCTATACACATAGCCATGAAGCATGCACAGAGCAGAGACACAGAACATGGCATGAAACAGAAACCACATCATGGCCTGGAGCAGTGGGTAAGATTGTGTGAGAGATGTGAGGCCATGCTGTGATGCCAGCAGAGTTGTTACAGTGTACTGTGCATTACAACGTATTGGGCAGTACAATGGCAGTTTGCAATTTTCACACGACAAAATCCACTGCTCTTTGTTTCTGTAAAACACCCATTGAGTCAAAATTGTCACTACACCTGTAGATATATTCCCAAAGAGGTATAATTTCCAAAATGGGGTCCCTTGAGAGGGGATTCTGCTCTTCCACCTCTTAGGAGCTCTGTATATGGAGTCTGCAAGCTATTACAGGAAAATCTGCGCTCCAGGAGGCAAATAGCGCTCCGTTCATCTCGAGTCTCACCATGTGGGTAAGCACTACTGAGCACTGTAGAAAAAATATTTACACTTTTACCACAAAAATTTAGTTTTAGCCCCAAATTTTACATATTCACAAGTCGAAATGGGTAAAAATGGCACCAAAATTTGTCCCACAATTTCTGCTGAACGTAGAAATATCCCATATGTGGCTGTACAGTGTATAAAATTCAGTGACACCCCTGTGATGTCAATATGATCACTGCACCTCTAGATGGATTAATTGAGAGGTGTAGTTTGTAAACTGGGATTACATATGGGTGGTTCTGCTTTTCTGACACCTCAGGGGCTCTCCCAGTGGGTCATGGCACCCGCAAACCATAACTGTAAAATCTGCACTCTTAGAAAATTTAAAAACTAAAACAACATTTTAGTGGTAAAAATGTAATTACCGTATATACTTGAGTATAAGCCGAGATTTTCAGCCCATTTTTTGGGGCTGAAAGTCCCCCTCTCGGCTTATACTCGAGTCATACCCGGGGGTTGGCAGGTGAGGGCGGAGCGGGGGCTGTCTAGTTATACTTACCTGCTCCGGCGCGGCCCCTGCCCATCCCTGCTTCTCCCGGCGCTGCAGATTCTTTCTGTACTGAGCGGTCACATGGCATTGCTCATTACAGTAATGAATATGCGGCTCCACCTCCCACAGAGGTGGAGCCGCATATTCATTACTGTAATGATCGGTAACTGTGACCGCTCAACACAGGATGAAGATGCAGCGCTGGAAGAAGCAGGGCCGGGCAGGGACCGCGCCAGGAGCAGGGAAGTATACAGGGAGCGCAGCGCTGCGCGATATTTACCTGCTAACATGGAATCCTCTAGGAATCTCCTCCAGAAGAAGCTACTGCGAAACGCGCGTCGGGGCAGAGGGACGCGGAGGAGCACACACCACGTCTATTTAGAGGAAATATACCTGTCCATATATGCTGCCAGATCTTTATATATAAGATTGGGGGTTAAAACCAAGATATGGGTCCTCATATTTCCCTATTGGGGATACTCTATTATGCATGGGCAATTACATTGAGATTCCTAGAGGATTCCATGTTAGGATAGACCATATAGGCTAATTCCTCCTGCTTTATATTTAACAGCATTATGCGACTTATTGTATAAATTGTGTGTTTGGCCTGGTATAGTGGTGTTCAACTCAGGCTATACAGTCCCTCTTATTGTTGAGGATCTGCACCTTTTTCATGTAGTGATTCATATGTTTTTAATGTTATTAACAAATGTTTAATAAAATTTATATTTTATATAGTACCATTGTGAGATCATTGGGTCATTCTTTGATCACACCTTTTGTGATAGCTGTTTTGTTTATGGTACCAGTTGCCCCCTGTTTTGGGGGAGCAATATCTTGTTTATTGTAGAGCAAAAAGTTGTGAAAACATTTTCATGACTATGAAAATTGTAAATTCACACTGAAGGCATCAAAACTATGAATTAACACATGTGGAATTATATACTTAACAAAAAAGTATGAAACAACTGAAAATATGTCTTATATTCTAGGTACTTGAAAGTAGCCACCTTTGCTTTGATGACTGCTTTGCACACTCTTGGCATTCTCTTGATGAGCTTCAAGAGGTAGTCACCGGTAATGGTCTTCCAACAATCTTGAAGGAGTTCCCAGAGATGCTTTGCACTTTTTGGCCCTTTTGCCTTCACTCTGTGGTCCAGCTCACCCCAAACCATTTCGATTGGGTTCAGGTCTGGTGACTGTAGAGGCCATCTGGCGTAGCATTCCATCACTCTCCTTCTTGGTCAAAAAGCCCTTACACAGCCTGGAGGTGTGTTTGAGGTCACTGCCCTGTTGAAAAATGAATGATGGTCCAACTAAATGCAAACCGGATGGAATAGCATGCCTCCGGAAGATGCTGTGGTAGCCATGCTGGTTCAGTATGCCTTTAATTTTGAATATATCCCCAACAGTGTCACCAGCAAAGCACCCCAACACCATAACACCTCCTCCTCCATGCTTCACGGTGGGAACCAGGCATGTAGAGTTCATCCGTTCACCTTTTCTGCACCGCACAAAGACACGGTGGTTGGAACCAAAGATCTCAAATTTGGATTCATCAGACCAAAGCACAGATTTCCACTTGTCTAATGTCCATTCCTTGTGTTCTTTAGCCCATACAAGTCTCTTCTTCTTGGTTGCTTGTCCTTAGCAGTGGTTTCCTAGCAGCTATTTTACCATGAAGGTCTGCTGCACAAAGTCTCCTCTTAACAGTTGTTGTAGAGATGTGCCTGCTGCTAGAACTCTGTGTGGCATTGACCTGGTCTCTAATCTGAGCTGCTGTTATCCTGCGATTTTTGAGGCTGGTGACTCGGATAAACTTATCCTCAGAAGCAGAGGTGACTCTTGATCTTCCTTTCCTGGGGCGGTCAGTATGTGAGCCAGTTTCTTTGTAGCGCTTGATGGTTTTTGCAACTACACTTGGGGACACTTTCAAAGTTTTTCCAATTTTTTGGAACCTTCATTTCTTAAAGTACTGATGGCCACTCATTTTTCTTTACTTAACTGCTTTTTTTATTGCCATAATACAAATTCTAACAGTTTATTCAGTAGGACTATCAGCTGTGTATCCACCAGACTTCTGCTCAACACAATTGATGGTCCCAACCCCATTTATAAGGCAAGAAATCCCACTTATTAAACCTGACAGGGCACACCTGTGAAGTGAAAACCATTCCCTGTGACTACCTCTTGAAGCCCATCAAGAGAATGCCAAGAGTGTGCAAAGCAGTCATCAAAGCAAAATGTGGCTACTTTGAAGAACCTAGAATATAAGACATATTTTCAGTTGTTTCACACTTTTTTTGTTAAGTATATAATTCCACATGTGTTAATTCATAGTTTTGATGCCTTCAGTGTGAATTTACAATTTTTTTGCAATTTCAGCAAATGTGGATCTTTGTTCCTGTTTTCTAGTGCATTACATAAAAAACGAATGGTGTCTTTCAAAAGTACAAATTGTCCTGCAAAAATCAAGCCCTCATAAAGCTATGTGACAGAAAAAAAATATGTTATGGATTTTGGGAGAAGGGGAGGAAAAAAATAGAAATTGGTTGCTGCAAGAAGGGGTTAAACAACTGTATCAAAAGTAAAAAAAGTAAACTTCTCATATTACTAGGAATTTAAAAGAAAAGTACAGTTAACTCTGTAGAGAACAAATAAGGACATGAAGTGTACCGTCAAATTTTTAAGCTGAAGTCTGGATGCATTCTTAACGTATATATTGGTAAAACATGTTTTGTGGGCTAAGTAGATCTCCTAGGTCATATATTACATCCACCAAACATAAAACAATTTGTACTGTTACCTTAGCTCAACTAAAACAAACTTTTAATGGAAGCCAGAATGATATTTTTACATGAAGCATATACATATAATGCATCATAGGGTGCCTGTAGTGGTTAAAATATTGGCTATATACCAAAACACGGGCTTCCAAGTACGCATAAATCAAACTGCTCAAATATCTTCCAGGCAAACAATAAGGAGACCACCAGAAAGAACTCATCCAAAACTTCTTAAAATCTGTCAGTACCGATAGAATTAAAGAAATCACACATTGGTTTACGTTCAACACAATTAAAATATAATTCCTGGAAGTTAAATAGTATTGTATAATATTGAGAAAAGTTCACGTTTTCAGCATGTTTCATTGAGCAATGCTATATCTGTTACCTCTGATGCTAATAAAAAAGGACATCTGTGAATGTATAGTTGTTTTATTATAATCTATAGCTAAGGGGATTTATTTTCTGTGTTGGAGTCTGGTACACTTGAGCTTCTCCCCTCACTTTTATCAAAAGTTTGTTTTTTTATTTATTCTGTGTTACTAGATCATATAAATAGTAATATAATCCTACACGCATGAATTGTGAGCAGTCTTTCGTTCATCTATCATTTTTGATACCAGTATCTAACAGAACTTAAAAATCTTGAAATTTACTGCTGGTTTGCATTTAGCTTTTTATATTGAGAGCAATACAAGGTGCAATTTTCAAAAGTCACTCAAATGTTAAAGACTCACCTGGTGAGGTGGATTCTTTAAGTTGTAGGTCTGGGTGAGCAGCATAGACCGGAGGCAACAGTGCAGCAAAGCAGGATTTGACAGATGACATATTGATCAGCAGGGAATGCAGAACAGTAAACAAACAAGTGGAGCAGGTAGCACAGATGAAGCAGAGCCTGGTGAATAGATACACACAGGAACAGTAGCAGTATAGGAAAGAGGTATCTTCTGGCAGGGAAGCAGTTAATCACAGGAATAGTATATTCTGGCAGGGGAGTGGTTTAACCCAGGAGTAATGAGAAGTAAATGCAGTCTTGTATCTTCCAGCAGGGCAATGGTTAATAGCAGGTATGTAACAGAATTAATTGCATTCTTGTATGTCAGCAAAGAAATTATAAAATACTGGACAAGAAAATATTCAAATAAAATTGCCTTTATTGAACATATAGTGGCAAACAGTAATACTATATAAAAAACATGTGCATGGATAAGGACAGTGTTGTATAAAAATAAATGTAAGAGAATATTTTTATAAATAAATAGTTGAATATATGGGCCTAAGATACCCTGATGAAGGAATCTATTTCCGAAATGCGCGTCATCTGGACCAAGCGGACCTTAGAGGTATACAGCCTCCTTTTTTATCGTTATATTGGCACCCTGCACTTTTTACTCTTATTAGTCCTTTTCTGTGCATTTGACACTCTGCACGTTGCACCTTATATTCCTATTTGTCCCTCTCCTTGCATTTGACGCACTGCTTGTAAAATACTTTTATTGCATTTTTGATTTGGACACTGTTACAATCTTTTGCCTCTTTGGGTGTCTGATTATTTTCACAGATTGATTATTTATTAGGTTTCATCACTAAATTCCTCACTAACTTATTCAATTATATACAGTATACAATTATATTTGTCGACATTATTTATTTGCAGCTTTTTTCACCGATATATATTTTTGCATATTTTTTCTATTTAGTTTATTTTTTCCTATATTTGATTATTTTTGGGCGCTATTTTATATGATCACTGTTAGGCGCCAAGTTCCCGCCACTGCACAGGGGGAATCTCAAGCCATGTCCTCTGCAGTCTCCCATTTTTCTTCAGCCGCAGAGGTGCCTGCTCAGCAGAGACATCAGTCCCAGCATCTTGCTCAGGTTAATGCTGTGCGTCTGGTTGCTGCAGCCATTCTAGATCCAGCTATAGCAACCAGCATTAGTCAGAGGCGAACAGATGCTCCTGGGAAGAAGTCCTGCTTTTTTCCATCTGAGCATGCCCGTGAGATGACTGCTAATTGGTGGTCGGAGGTCTCATGCTCAGGTCGTCAAGCAGCTCGGATTGGGCCATCTGCAAGGTCCCAGAAGGCTGCGGATATAAAAGGATCGCATGGCCGCACGGCCGTGCGCTAGTATATTCCATAATGGTGTGTGTGTGCAAGCGTGTATGTATCTGGTGACTGCTCCTGATCATTCTCTACCCTCATGTTGTGTCTGAGTCTGGGTGTTTGGAGATAAGATACAGTGCCTAGTTGTGGCAGTGCCTGCACAACACACATTGGTCACCGCCTGTTTGTGGTGTTCGCCTGTGCGACGCCACGCGCACTCCATGCGCTAAATAGTGTGGTTAGTGGCGTTCACCAGTGCGACGCTGCTCACACTCAGTGCGCTAAATCTATTAGTTTAGTGCTTGTTCAGGCATCGCTTGTGCGACGCCAAGCGTCTAGTGGGTATAGATAGACTCATACCCCTCCATCCTTGGGGCAGAGCCTTGTGACCTAACACTAGCGCTAATACCGCTGTGCCCTGTGACAGCTAACGGTACGGTATCAGTATTCTGCGGTATAGTAGCTCTGTGAGGTAACAGTTCATCACAACTACACACCGGGTGGTTGTTAACCCACGTGTGTCTAGTGTGACACCGCCATATTGTGTCTGCCATTACCGAGCAGCAGTTACCATCTCTGCACGGTGGACCCCGGGCTGCGAACGCACCTTATTACTATCTTTATATTTATTTGGTGTGTTCCGCCAGCCTTAACAATCACATATATATATTTTAATATTTATTACATTTTTATACTGTGATCAATAATCAAAAATATATTTTAATTCATCTAAATTGTTTCCCCTTCTGGTCTGCTACTTTTTATATTAGGCCCATATATTCAACTATATATTTATAAAAATATTCTCTTAAATATATTTTTATACAACACTGTCCTGAAACGTGCACATGTTTTTTTATATGGTACTACTGTTTGCCACTATATGTTCAATAAAGGCAATTTTATTTGAATATGTCTTGTCCAGTATTTTATGTCCACCATTTCAGGGTTTCCCTTCCTGTTCTCTTGTTTTGAGTGGTTTCCACTCCACTTCACAGAGCACTTTGGACAATCACTACTGTATATTGTTGTATTTCACATTTAGTAATTATTTAATTATATATTTATATGTGCGTGTGCCCATAAGTGTCTCAGTTTGTATTTATTCAAAGAAATTATAAATCGTAGCAATGCACTGAAGTATAGGCAAACTGGGTATTCACTTGAACAGATATGATACCTTGACTGCAGTGGCCAGGTGTGAACAGTCACAAGAACATGGTAACTTGCTGAGAACTTAATGTGAGAAACACAACAGAAAATTGACAACAGGACAACAGAAAATTGGACTGAGTTTGGAAATATATTTGGTTGTAGTATGGAAGTGAGGAGAAGCTATAGGAATGAAAGAGTCCTGGCTGAAGAGATGACAGATACCAACCTTGAGGTAACTGAAACAATGTTACTTAAAGGGACACTGTCACCTGAATTTGGAGGGAACAATCTTCAGCCATGGAGGCGGGGTTTTTGGGTTTTTGATTCACCCTTTCCTTACCCGCTGGCTGTATGCTGGCTGCAATATTGGATTGAAGTTCATTCTCTGTCCTCCATAGTACACGCCTGCGCAAGGCAAGATTGCTTTGTGCAGGCATGTACTACGGAGGACAGAGAATGAACTTCAATCCAATATTGCAGCCAGCATGCAGCCAGCGGGTAAGGAAAGGGTGAATCAAACACCCAAAAACCCCGCCTCCATGGCTGAAGATTGTTCCCTCCAAATTCAGGTGACAGTGTCCCTTTAATACCCAAAACACCTGGCCTCTACCAAAGCCAACCTAGAGTGATGATGTCAGAGGAATTCACTGGATTAATTTATAAACCCGACAAGGACTACTGCAAAAGAAGGCGGTATAGGAGGATAGAGCCATGCCTGGCTCTTGTGCTGGGACAGGTGAGTAATACAATAATAAGCTGAGCACAAAAAGTCCTGTTATTTTGCCCCCCTGTGATCAGCTGTAATCTATGAGGAGGTTATCCCTTAGCAAGTGTTTAAATTCTTTACACAAATATTCTTGTTTCATTCTCCATCTTTGTAGCATTTTGAGATTCATATCTGAAGACTCATATCCACTCACTCAGCATTTGTAGTAGAGTATTTGAAAATAGGCCTTTTAAAGCAAAGAACTTAAAGAGGTTGTCCACTATTGAACAATCCATTCTTAAATACTATATTCACTAAGGTAAAAATAAAAGCACTCAATACTAATTTTCAGCACTGCCACAATTCCTACAGTGTCAGCACAAGGTCTCCTACGTTTTGCATGACATTGTTATGACATGTGTGCCCTGCAGCCAATCAGTGGCTGCTATTGAGTTGCTGGACTCAGACGTTGGAAGGTTGGATCACTGTAGCTCATTATTGACTAAGTATTGGGTGCAGGGATATCACAATGCTTTGTGAGCCTCGGGAGACCCAGACCCAAGATTACTTGATAACGTCATTGTGGGAGGTGAGTATAAGGTGTTTTAATTATATATAAAAAATATAGTATTTAAAAAAAGAGGTTGTAACTAGTAGAGGACAAAATAGAGTTGTAAAGGCAAGTTTAAGTACTATAAGTACTCTATGTTATAAAGTGATGTCCAGTGTTGATCATTCCGATACTGTAAATATCGGGTATCAGCCGATATTCGTGGTATCGGAGTTCCAATACTGAGTTCCGATACTTTTGCAATATCGAATACCATAATCGGAAGTTCCCACAATGCTTTGAGCCAGTTTTATTTAATTCAGCCAATGAGGAATCCTAAGAAGTGTGGGCACATCCTGTTATGCATGTTAGGCATGTAACTAATGGCATGGCTGTGATTGGCTGCTGAAATGATGTCATGATGCACTATAAAAGCAGCCACCGCCATTTTGGGTTCACTCTGCTGTGAATTCAGTTAGGGACAGGACGCTGCTGTTCTGACTGAGGGACAGTTTGAGCTAGCGATTTGCTGCATTGTGCTTTACCCAGGCTACTGTAGCAACTGCTGTGTGAGAAGCTTTTTTTTGCCTTGCAGCGCTGTTCACGGCTGTCTGCAAGGTCTGTGTGTGTGTGAGTGCAGCTCACGCTGCAGTGTGTTCTGCAGCCACATCTGGTTGTAGTTCCCTCAGCGTGCGTCACTGCCTCATACTGTTACATTGTCCTTTTTTGCATTTGTGCTGCTGCACATTTTTCCTGATTTCTCCTATAAGTGTGTTTCCATCCGTATCCAGCTACATAGAGTGCAAACACTATATAGGAGTAGATAGAGGAGCTTATCTGCAGCCTTGCAGCGCCGTTCACGGCGGTCTGCGAGGTCACTGTGTGTGAGTACAGCTCACGCTGTAGTCTGTTCTGCGCCAGATCTGGTTGTAGTCCACTCAGCGTGTGTCACTGCCTCATACTGTTACATTGTCCTTTTTTTCATTAGTGCTGCTGCCCATTTTTCCTGATTTCTCCTATTAGTGTGTTTCCATCCGTATCCAGCTAGATTGCCTGCACTATATAGAAGTAGATAGAGGAGCCTTTCTGCAGCCTTGTGCCCTGCAGCCCCAGCCAGATTAGTATTAGCCTATTTTTTGGAGCCGTGTCTATTGCATTTTAGGTTACCTTCCTGCATTGTAATAGCTACAAAAAGTTTGTGATACTATCGGTTTTACATCTTTGGGCACATCCATTTTTTTGTGTGAAAAAAGCACCTAAATAAAGTTCACCAAACACTCCACTTTACAGTTGTGTAGGCCACATTAGTTCATATTAAAGGGAACCTGTCACCTGAATTTGGCGGGACTGGTTTTGGGTCATATGGGCGGAGTTTTCGGGTGTTTGATTTACCCTTTCCTTTCCTGCTGGCTGCATGCTGGCCGCAATATTGGATTGAAGTTCATTCTCTGTGCTCCATAGTACACGCCTGCGCAAGGCAAGATTGCCAGCATGAAGCCAGCGGGTAAGGAAAGGTTAAATCAAACACCCGAAAACTCCGCCCATATGACCCAAAACCAGTCCCGCCAAATTCAGGTGACAGGTTCCCTTTAAAGTCTAGTCCACACTTTATAAAATTAGTGTTTCCCTTACCTGTTAGCAGCTGTTCAGGAATAAGCACACTAAGCCCTTAGTACTTTTCTGCCTATCTTTATCAGTTTACCCAGATGAAGAAGGCAGGGAGTAAGGCACAAGGTCGTGGAGTTTCTGCAGAGGGAGGATGTGGGGATTCTGTGCCTGCTGCGGGTACCAGTGACTCAGCATCCCCCAGTTTTACCAGGGAACAGTCCTTTATGTGCAACTTTGTAGCAGCTCGCTGTACCCCACTGCTGCGGGACAAACAAATTGAAGCCGTTGTCGGATGGATGGCAGCTAAGGCATCGATTTTAATTAGTGCCATATCCTCTCAGGTCCAGAGCACTGAAGAGCACCCATCTGTCTCTTCACCACCTGCCAAATTTCCCAGGCAGTCAGAGAGCCTTGGACAGGAGACATCTCTACTTCTGTTCTCTGAATCTCTTGGCTTGGAAAGAGGGGTCCAGCCAAGCAGCAATCGAGAAATGGAAGAAGAGGCAGTATGCAGTGATGAGCAACTGCTTTGTCTCTCTGAATCTGAAGAGGCGGGTGGGCCAGTGCCTACGGTCAGCACACCTCAGTACGCATCTGATGATGAGACTCAGATGCAACTTTCTGGTGCGTACCAAGGAGAAGCAGTTGTTGTAAGAGGGCAGTGTAGATGATGAGGTCCTTGACACATCAAAGCATGAGGTACAGGAAGGTGGTGGGAGAAGCTTTGAGGAAGAGATTCCCCGAATGGCCCAAAAAGGAGGGAGAAGGAGGGGGCATACTGGGTTGCCTGTAGCCTCCACTTTGGCACCCATTAGGAGCATGCCTCTTCCAAAACCCAAAATGGGCAATCCCAAGGCTTGCAGTGCCTGGTCCTTTTTTGACACAGTTGCAGATGACATTTGCTTTGTCAAATGCAAGCTGTGTAATCAAAACGAGAAAAGAGGGAAAAGTGTCAACAACCTCAATACCACACATATGTGGAAACATGTGCGGACCAAGCACGTGGTGGAGTTACAAAAACACACTGAAGACCTAGGCCAACCTACAGTGCCACCTACCACCTCTTCAGCTCGTGTTGTAGCCTCTTCCTCCAGCTCACACACAGCTGGTTTGGCTTCCTCACAGGATCGCCATGGAAGAACCTCTGGCACTGTTGTACAGAGACCCAGTGTAATTCCACCCACAGCACCTCGTTCCCTGCCATCCTCACACTCCCAGGCCAGTTTACCGCCATCGGTAGCACAGGCATGGGAGAAAAGGCGGCCATACTCGGCAAACCACCCCCAAGCACAGGCTCTGAATGCTGGCATTGCAAAACTACTGTCCATTGAAATGCTCTCACTCAGACTGGTGGAGACTGACACCTTCCGTAACTTCATGGCATTGGCAGTCCCACAACACAACATGCCCAGCCGCTTTTATTTCAACAGGCAAACCATCCCTGCCCTGCAAAAGTATTTGGAGGGAAACATTAAGCATGCACTACTAAGCGCCATCAGTAGCAAGGTCCACCTGACCACTGATGCGTGGACCAGTAACCATGGACATGGACGATACCTTTCCCTCACTGCCCATTGGGTAAATGTTGTGGAGTCGGGTACAGATCTTGAGAGTGGCGCTGTACGTGTTCTGCCAACTCCAAGGATTGCAGGAATCCAGTCTGTACGCATTGACTCCTCCTCATACTCAAGTTCCTCTGAATCAGCACTGCATGAGCTGTCACAGTCTACCTCCACATGGACCCGTGAACGCTTACCTGTTACGACCGATATGAGCACAGCCATGGCCAAACATCAACAGGCCATATTGAAATTAATTTCTTTGGGGAAATGAAGCCACACAGCGCAGGAGCTCTGAAATGCCATCAAGCAGGAGAGCGACGTGTGGTTTGTGCCAGCGAATCTCCAGCCAGGCATGGTAGTGTGTGACAATGGCCGAAATCTGGTGGCAGCTCGGGGCCTAGACAACCTCACTCACATCCCATGTCTGGCACATGTGCTCAACTTGGTCATGCAGAGTTTCTTGAGGGACTATCCAGATCGTGATGCACTGCTGCACAAGCTCTACCTAGAGTGCGCTCACTTGTAGCATTCCAGCATGTCAAGATCGCGCATTGCAGCTCTGCAGCGCCGATTCCGCCTTCCGGAACATCACATCATATGTGACCTACCCACCAGGTGAAATTTAATGTTACATATGTTTGAGAGGTTGTGTGAGCAGCAGGCAGCAGTAATGGAGTACCAGCTGCATTAGGCGCAAAAAAGTCGCACTGAGCGCTGTTCAGACTTCACCACCACTGAGTGGGCCACTATGAAAGACATCTGCCAGGTTTTGTGTGCCTTCGATGATTCCATGTGGATGGCGAGTGCAGATGATGCACTAGTCAGCATGACTATCCCCCTTATCTGCCTGCTTGAAAAAACACTGCAGGTGCTAAGGGAGGAGGTTGTAGAAGAGGTGGAGGATGAGGAGTCACAAATGCCATCTGCTTCTGGACAGTCTGCGCATTGTGGTTTCTCACAAAGGCCTAGGCAGGGGTCACTTTGTGAGGAGGATGAGGAGGAGTCAATGGAGGAAGACATCTGTCCAGAGGAGGGAGTTACACAATGCTCTAGTAGTCAGTATGTAGAGCGAGGGTGGAGTGATGCAGAGCAGGCAGAGATAATGCCTCAAGCAAGGGACAGCGTTTCTTGGCCAGTTTGCAGTCTGCATCATATGGTTGATTTCATGCTGCAGTGCCTGAGAAACGACCGCCGCATCGCCAACATTCTCAACACAGTTGATTATTGGGTGTACACCCTTCTAGATCCTCGCTACCGGGACAACTTACAAAGCCTCATAACACCGATGAACCGGGAGCGTAAAATGCAAGAGTACCAAGACACACTGGTGCATTCCATCATGTTCTCCATTCCAACCGAGAGCAGTGCTGCTAGTGCTTTACAAAGCAGCTCAGTGCGTCGAGGCAGTGGAGGAAGCTCTGCACAAAGAGGGAGCAGAAGTAGTGCCTAAGCACAAGGCAAGACCAGTATGGCCCAAATGTGGCAAGTTGTGTGCCCGCCACAAATGTCTACACCATCACAGATGGCTCCAGTCAGCAAGAAGCAACGTTTCCATCAGATGGTGACAGACTACATGTCTTGCCCTCTCAGTGTACTCCCAGACAGCTCTTCCCCCTTCAAGTTTTGGGTCTCTAAGCTGGATACATGGCCAGAGCTTAGCCAGTAAGCATTGGAGGTGCTGGCTTGCCCTGCTGCTAGTGTATTATCGGAACGCATCTTTAGTGCCGCAGGTGGTGTACTAACAGACCGTCGAATGCGACTATCCTCCGATAACGTTGACCGACTTACTTTTCTGAAAATGAACAAGGCCTGGATCTCGCAGGAATTTGCCACTTCTCTTCCAGATTAAATAATTGGTTGGCAACAGTATCCAGGTCTCCTGTTGTGTTCATGTTTCTAACATCTGAACTGTAATCCCTGGGCTCCAACACCACCAGTTGCTGCTCAGAAGTGCTGTTTGCACAGTCAACACTTGCTGCCGTGTTATTGGTGTTCAGTAACGTCAGTTGCTCCCCTGCTGTGTATCCGGCAATTTCTCCTGCTCTGTCCACTCTCACACTACAACAGATATTAAACTTGCTCCAATTAGGCCTCAGCCTAGACTCTGTTTCTAGCATTGACCCTGGGCTCCAACACTTCCAGTTGCTGCTCAGAAGTGCCATCTGCACAGTCAACACTTGCTCCTCTGTTATTGGGGTTCAGTAACGTCAGCTGCTCCTCTTCTATGTATCCAGCAATTTCTCCTGCTCAGTCCACTCTCACACTACAACAGATATTAAACTTGCTCCAATTAGGCCTCAGCCTACACTCTGTTTCTAGCATTGACCCTGGGCTCCAACACTGCCAGTTGCTGCTCAGAAGTCCCGAATGCACAGTCAACACTTGCTCCTCTGTTATTGGGGTTCAGTAACGTCAGCTGCTCCCTTGCTGTGTATCCGGCAATTTCTCCTTCTCCGTCCATGCTCACACTACAATAGATATTAAACTGCCTCCAATTAGGCCTCAGCCTACACTCTGTTTCTCCTGTAATCCCTGGGCTTTAACACCGCCAGTTACTGCTCAGAAGTGCCGTTTGCACATTCAACACATGCTCCAGTGTCATTGGGGTTCAGTAACATCTGCTGATCCCCTGCTGTGTGTGTGGCAATTTCTCCTGCTCCGTCCACATTCACACTGCTATAGATATTAAACTTGCTCCAATTACGCCTCTGCCTCCACTCTGTGTCTAGTGTTTACCCAGGGCTCCAACACCGCCAGTTGCTGCTCAGAAGTGTCTTTGGCATGGTTACTCCCTCCTGCCCAGCCGGGTTACAGCATGCCAGTTGTTTCCGGGTAGTTTCAAGGTCACTTTGCCTCCAATACGTTGTCCTGTCAGGTTGCGGTCGGGTGAGCCGACTTTATGGTGCCTGCAGTTTAGGTGCCTTCTATGTGGGAACTGGCAATCAAGGCTGGTTCCGTAGTGCCAATAGGACAAGTTCCCTCTGTAGGACTGTGGGTTTTCGGTAACTCTGGCCGGCTTGCGGCCTTGCAATTTTTTTTCCTGTGGACCTTCTGCTGCCTATCTGAGTTCCAGCACCATTAGCTGGTTCTTTGGAAGTCGATCATGAATAGGTCCTTCTGGGTTCCAGTACCGTCAACTGGTTCCAGGCAGAGCCTTTGGCTTAGGTGCCTCCTTCTCAGTATCCGAGTTGCACCAATGTCTGGTGGTTCTTGGTAGTGCTTTCTGGCACGGGTACCTCCTGCTTAGTAACCGGGGTCCAGTACCGTCAGCTGGTCCTTGGTAGTTCCATTGGCTCTTATACCTTCTGCTACCCATCCGGGTTCCAGTACCGTCAGTTGGTTCTCAGCCTTCTTGTACCTTCTGCTATATTTCCAAGTTCAAGCTTTTTGAAATGGTTTTTGGTAATCACTCTGGATCTCCCTGATGATGACCCTAAAGACGACGACCCTGAAGACCACCCCGAAGAAGATGATGACCCCGGAGGCGACGACCCTGGAGATGACAACCCTGAAGACCACCCTGAAGACGACGACCCTGGAGACGAGACCCCGGAGATGACGACCCTGGTGACGACGAGCCTGAAGACCACACCGAAGAAGACGACGACCCCGGTGATGACCCTGGAAACCACCCTGAAGAAGACCAAGAAGATGACCCTGAAGAAGATGACCAAAAATGACAAAGAACAAGAAGACAACCACCAAGATACAGAAGAACAAGAGACAGAAGACCAAGAAGCAGAAAAACAAGAAGCTGCAGAACAAAAAGCAGAAGAACATTAAGCATAAGACTAAAAATCAGAGCAAAAGATATTATCTAAATTATAAGCAGAAGAAGACTAAGCAGTGTATGGGGGTGAGTCCGTTCCTCCTCGTGGTGCCCCTGGAAAAAATCTGCTGCTGCAGGCCAAACTGAACGCGGACAAATTCTGTTGTAAATCTTTTGTGACAGGCAGAACGGAAGGTGTAATCTTCAAACTTTTATAGATAACAACTGCAGGAATGCCTGTCACAAATAAGAATATGATGATGAAGAAGAATATGAAGAAGATGAAGAAGTAGAATATGAAGAAGAATAATAGCTGAATAAGAAGAATATGAAGAATGTAAAAAAAAGAATAATAGGAAGAAGGTGAAGAAGAAGAAGATGAATAAGGTGAAGAAGAAGTTGATGAAAATGATGCTGCTGAGGATGATGAAAGAGAAAGTGTGGGAGAAATAAAAAAGAAGGCGAAGAGCATGGAAATAGTGAAGCATAAATATCTGACAAAATATAAAAAAGCTTAACATAGTCAATATCTTTGTAACTCCGAACGTCTTAAAATTTTTTTTAATTCCTGCTATTCCATTTGAATGGCCTAAACCTCTATGCCTTTAATGTCTCCTCCACCTCCCCCAATACATTTTACATTATTCTTAGTTGTTTTCCTTCATTTAGAATTAACCTACAAGGAAAGAAAGGGTTTATTTTCATTCCGATATTTGTGTCCCATTGACTTGCATTGGTTTCCAGTATCGGAGTCGGCGATGCCTGATATTTTTTTGGTATCGGTCCGATTCAATATTTTTGGATATCGGAAGGTATCACTCAACACTAGTGATGTCATATTGCTATATTATACTTTTACCTTCATCCAACAGCTGGGATCCCTGCCGATCCTGGAAATGAAGGGAGTACTGTTTTCACTGCACAGCACTGCTCCTGGCAGCATGGTTGTGTAGGGAATAGGGCCATGCTACATTTCCCTGCGCAATGGATGGCAAGGTCAGCATTTCAAAGACGAAAACAAGGATGGGGATTGTCATGATGTGACTGACCCGGTATGAAACGACACAACCGTAGGTCTGTCACAAACAGCACAACAAACAAGGGAACACCGGGGACACATTTACAACGGTGGGCCCTGTCGGTAGGGACTGGAGGAATGGACACCTCCTGCACTGACCTGGAGATATGCCCTGATCTTGCTGTCATCCTTATACGGGTTTTTTCACCCCATCGCCAACCAGGATTCCTAGTCCATCACTTGCCCTGCACCTTTCCCTACGTAGGGAACTGGCAGGTGAGAGCACTGGTCCCACCACTGCACTAATACAACAAGGGGTAAGGAAAGACAAACAAGGTATAGAAAAACAACACTTAGCCTATAGCTGCAAAACTCAGCACAGCGGGAAGAAACACCAGGTTCACCGGACTCAGCAGAAGAACAACTGTTCCCATCAAGCTTCTTCTCTTGGTCGCTGCAGAATGAACTAACACCGACAGTCAGCTGATGCATCAGGTGACCTCTTAAAGGATGGTGGGAGTGGTCACCACCAACATTAGCTGACCCAGCAGCAATGCAATGCAATAACACCAGTGGCCACTAGGGGGGAAACTGCATTAACCCCCGATGACCAGAAAGGAAAAAAGATCTTAAACTTAGGGAAACCAGATCTGCCACAAATCCAAAAATGGATCGTGACAGGGATGCAGTGCTAAAACAGAGATGTGACCCGAAATGTCAGGATCAAAATAGTTGGAGAGGTCATATTTCCACTGGTAATGATAAATGATTTCTTATACTCATGATATACGTGTTGATTTATTCACTACTTTACTCGGAAAAATTGCTGTAACTCCAAAAAGAGATTTTCAACTGTACTGAAATTTGGACTGTGCATCTACTATATAGGTTTCTAAGGGTCACTTCCATCTTTCTGTCTGTCCTTCTGTCTTTCCTTCTTTCTGTCACGGATATTCATTGGTCGCGGCCTCTGTCTGTCATGGAAATCCAAGTCGCTGATTGGTTGTGGCAAAACGCCCACGACCATTGCAACGACCAATTAGCGACGGGCGCAGTCTGGTGGCAACATGGCCACTCCTTCCTCCCTGCAGTCAGTGCCCGCTCCGTACTCCCCTCCAGTCAGCGCTCACACAGGGTTAATGGCAGCGCTATAAGACCGTGTTATGCCGCAGTGTAACGCACTCCATTAACGCTGCTATTAACCCTGTGTGACCAACTTTTTTACTATTGAGGCTGCCTATGCAGCCTCAATAGTAAAAAGATCTAATGTTAAAAATAATAAAGAAATAAAAAATCATCATATACTCACATTCTGGCACCTTTCCCGCTCCTCGCGATGCTCCGGTGACCGCTCCATGCAAGCGGCAGGTTTTGGTGGCAAGGATGGTATGCGACAAGGACCTGCCATGATGTCACGGTCATGTGACCGCGATGTCATCACAGGTCCTGCGAGAAAGACCTGCCATGACGTCACGGTCATGTGACCGTGACTGTTATGACCTGGTGGTTAGGAGCACCCGGAATGACCTGATAGTTAAACCTCATACAGGACGAGCTCTGGGATGTGGGAGCTCTGCTGACCGCAAGCCCTAATCCTATCACACACACTAAAAATAGCCGTGGAGCGCTCCTCCTGACACTCCCTAGGCGCCTCATCACAGCCTAAGGACTAGCTAGCCCTAGAGATAGAAAATAAAGCCTACCCTGCCTCAGAGAAATTCCCCAAAGGTAAAGGAAGCCCCCCACATATATTGACTGTGAGTAAAGATGAAAGTCACAAACGCAGAAATGAAACAGGTTTCAGCAAAGGGAGGCCAGACTTACTAAATAGACAGAGGATAGGAAAGGTAACTTTGCGATCAGCAAAGATTCCAGGATGACCAGCCAACACTGAACAATGAATCTCAGAGATAACTCTACTAGTCCATCTATCAGGGACAAACAGTTTCTCCGTAGGACAACGGTCAGGTCTATCAGCCTGAAACTTTTGCAGCACACGCCGCAAATCAGGGGAAATGGCAAAATTACCCCTAGTCAGGCACAAAACTCCTTGACAGGGCGTCAGCCTTCACATTCTTAGATCCCGGAAGATATGAAACCACAAAATCAAAACGGGAGAAAAAGAGCGACCATCGAGCCTGTCTAGGATTTAACCGTTTGGCAGACTCGAGATAAGTCAAATTCTTGTGATCCGTCAAGATCACCACGCGATGTTTAGCTCCTTCAAGCAAATGTCGCCACTCCTCGAATGCCCACTTCATGGCCAAGAACTCCCGATTGCCCACATCATAATTGCGGTCAGCAGGCGAGAATTTTCTAGAAAAGAAGGCACAGGGTTTCATCACCGAGCCATCAGAACTTCTTTGCGACAAAACAGCCCCTGCTCCAATTTCAGAAGCATCAACCTCAACCTGAAAAGGGAGCGAAACATCTGGCTGGCACAACACAGGGGCAGAAGCAAAATGACGCTTCAACTCCTGAAAAGCCTCTACAGCCGCAGAGGACCAATTGACCACATCAGCACCTTTCTTGGTCAAATCAGTCAACGGTTTAGCAATACTGGAAAAATTAGCGATGAAGCGACGATAAAAATTAGCAAAGCCCAGGAATTTCTGCAAGCTCTTTACAGATGTCGGCTGAGTCCAATCGTAAATGGCCTGAACCTTAACAGGGTCCATCTCGATAGTAGAAGGGGAAAAAATGAAACCCAAAAATGAAACCTTCTGAACTCCAAAGCGACACTTTGACCCCTTCACAAACAAGGAATTCGCACGAAGGACCTGGAACACCATTCTGACCTGCTTCACATGAGACTCCCAATCATCCGAAAAGACCAAAATGTCATCCAAATATACTATCATGAATCTATCCAGGTACTCTCAGAAGATGTCATGCATAAAGGACTGAAACACAGATGGAGCATTAGAAAGCCCGAATGGCATAACCAGGTACTCAAAATGGCCCTCGAGCATATTAAATGCCGTTTTCCATTCATCACCCTGTTTAATTCGCACAAGATTATACGCACCTCGAAGATCTATCTTGGTGAACCAACTAGCCCCCTTAATCCGAGCAAATAAATCAGACAGCAGCGGCAAAGGATACTGAAACTTGACTGTGATCTTATTAAGAAGGCGGTAATCAATACAAGGTCTCAAAGAACCATCCTTCTTGGCCACAAAAAAGAACCCTGCTCCCAATGGTGACGACGACGGACGAATATGACCCTTCTCCAAGGATTCCTTTATATAACTCCGCATAGCGGCGTGCTCTAGCACAGATAAATTAAACAGACGGCCTTTAGGAAACTTACTACCAGGAATCAAATTAATAGCACAATCGCAATCCCTATGAGGAGGTAGGGCACCAGACTTGGGCTCTTCAAATACATCCCAGTAATCTGATAAAAACTCAGGGACTTCAGAAAGAGTGGAAGGCGAAATTGACAGCAATGGAACATCACCATGTACCCCCTGACAACCCCAGCTGGACACAGACATAGATTTCCAATCCAACACTGGATTATGGACCTGTAGCCATGGCAACCCCAAAACGACCACATCATGCAGATTATGCAACACCAAAAAGCGAATATCCTCCTGATGTGCAGGAGTCATGCACATGGTCAATTGAATCCAGTACTGAGGCTTATTCTTGGCCAAAGGCGTAGCATCAATTCCTCTCAATGGAATAGGATACTGCAAGGGCTCCAAGAAAAAACCACAGCGCCTGGCAAACTCCAAGTCCATCAAATTCAGGGCAGCGCCTGAATCCGCAAATGCCATTACAGAATAGGACGACAGAGAGCAAATCAGAGTAACGGACAAAAGAAATTTAGACTGTACCGTACCAATGGTGGCAGACCTAGCGAACCGCTTAGTGCGCTTAGGACAATCGGAGATAGCATGAGTGGATTCACCACAGTAAAAACACAGCCCATTTCGACGTCTGTGTTCTTGCCGTTCAGCTCTTGTCAAAGTCCTATCGCACTGCATAGGCTCAGGCCTATGCTCAGAGAATACCGCCAGATGGTGCACAGCTTTGCGCTCACGCATGCGCCGATCGATCTGAATGGCCAAAGACATAGACTCATTCAGACCAGCAGGCGTGGGAAATCCCACCATGACATCCTTAAGGGCTTCAGAAAGACCCTTTCTGAAAATTGCCGCCAGGGCACATTCATTTCACTGAGTAAGCACAGACCACTTTCTAAACTTCTGACAGTACACCTCCGCTTCATCCTGACCCTGACACAAAGCCAGCAAGATTTTCTCTGCCTGATCCACTGAATTTGGTTCATCATAAAGCAATCCAAGTGCCAGAAAAAACGCATCAACATCACGCAATGCTGGATCTCCTGGCGCAAGGGAAAATGCCCAGTCTTGAGGGTCAACACGCAACAAAGAAATAATGATTTTTACTTGTTGAGCGGGGTCACCAGAGGAGCGGGGTTTCAAAGCTAGAAACAGTTTACAATTATTTTTGAAATTCAAGAACCTAGATCTATCCCCAGAAAATAAGTCAGGAATAGGAATTCTAGGCTCTAACATCGGATTCTGAACCACAAAATCTTGAATGTTTTGTACCCTTGCAGTGAGATGATCCACACAAGAGGACAGACCTTGAATGTCCATATCTACACCTGTGTCCTGAACCACCCAAAGGTCTAGGGGAAAAGAAAGACAAAACACAGTGCAAAGAAAAAAAAATGGTCTCAGAAGTTCTCTTATCCCTCTATTGAGATGCATTAATACTTTGGGCCAGCTGTACTGTTATGACCTGGTGGTTAGGAGCACCCGGAATGACCTGATAGTTAAACCTCATACAGGATGAGCTCTGGGATGTGGGAGCTCTGCTGACCGCAAGCCCTAATCCTATCACACACACTAAAAATAGCCGTGGAGCGCTCCTGACACTCCCTAGGCGCCTCATCACAGCCTAAGGACTAGCTAGCCCTAGAGATAGAAAATAAAGCCTACCCTGCCTCAGAGAAATTCCCCAAAGGTAAAGGAAGCCCCCCACATATATTGACTGTGAGTAAAGATGAAAGTCACAAACGCAGAAATGAAACAGGTTTCAGCAAAGGGAGGCCAGACTTACTAAATAGACAGAGGATAGGAAAGGTAACTTTGCGATCAGCATAAAAACCTACAAAAGACCACGCAGAGTGTGCAAAAAAGACCTCCGCACCGACTCACGGTGCGGAGGGGCCACTCTGCATCCCAGAGCTTCCAGCTAGCAAGACAAAATCATGATAACCAGCTGGACAAGAAAACAGTGAACAAATAATGACTATCAGGAACTTAGCTTCTGCAGGAGAAGGCAGGTCACCAGAGAGATCCAGGAGCGAACTGAACCAATGCAAAAACATTGACAGCTGGCATGGAGTAACGATCTGAGAGGAGTTAAATAGAGCAGCCAACCAAAGGATAAACCACGTCACCTGTGTAAGGAACCTCAGAAGCAGCAGCTTCGCTCATAGCCACCAGAGGGAGCCCATAGACAGAACTTGCCGAAGTACCATTCATGACCACAGGAGGGAGTTCGACAACAGAATTCACAACACGTGATGTCATCACAGGTCCTGCGCCCATACCAACCCTGGGACTGGAAGCTGCCGCGTGCACCACACACAGGGCCAGGACTTCAACGGAGGGTGAGTATATGTTTAT
This sequence comes from Ranitomeya imitator, assembly GCF_032444005.1. NCBI lineage: Eukaryota > Metazoa > Chordata > Amphibia > Anura > Dendrobatidae > Ranitomeya > Ranitomeya imitator. The sequence goes on from NC_091282.1 coordinate 383,744,421, forward strand.
TTTTTATTTTAAGTCTGTATACTACATGGCTCTGTGCTGTATACTATGTGGCTGGGCAATATACTACGTGGCTGGGCAATATACTATGTGGCTGGGCAATATACTATGTGGCTGGGCAATATACTACGTGGCTGAGCAATATACTACGTAGCTGGGCAATATACTCCATTGGCTGGGCAATATACTACATAGCTGGGCAATATACTAAGTAGCTGGGCAATATACTACGTGACTGTGCTATATACTATGTGGACATGCATATTCTAGAATACCCGATGCATTAGAATCAGGCCACCATCTAGTACTTCATAAATGAGAAGTGAGGGTGCAATGAACCTCAGTGACAGTGACGAGAAACATCCTCAAGCCAAGTGGTCTCGCCGACTTCTCACCACCGCCGATCTTCTCCTCTACAAGATAGATTGGCTGCACATCTTTCTGTGCATTGGTAGTTTATGTGTGGTGCTTGCATTTCACTCCTGTCGAATTCCTTCTTCATTTGTTAACAATGTACAGATACAGTTTGAAGGAGCATGTTTTCTTTGTGAATTCATATTGGAAAACTGAGTCCTTAACCCCTCCATGACCTTAGACATATCCATATGTTCAGGTTCCGAAGTACATCTCGATCTTGGACGTATGGATACATCATGACGATTTTGCGCACACAAGAGTTGTGTGTGCACGATCACTGCTGAGTGCTCAGCTGAAATGACAGCTTCCGCGCACTGTCAGGAGTGGTACCCGGCAGTTTAGACCATGTGCACACGCTGCGGATTTTGCTGCGGATCCGCAGCGTTTCCACAGCTGCGGGTCCGCAGCGGTTTCCCATGCGTTTACAGTACCATATAACCCTATGGGAAACGCAATCCGCAGTGCACATGCTGTGGAAAAAAAGCACGGAAACGCAGCGGTTTATTTTCCGCAGCATGTCAATTCTTTGTGTGGATTCCGCAGTGGTTTTACACCTGCTCCGTAATAGAAAACCGCAGGTGTAAAACCGCAGTGGAAACCACACAAAATCCGTGGCAAATCTACGATAAATCCGCAGTAAAAACGCAGTGTTTTTGAACTGCGGATTTATCAAATCCGCTGTGGAGAAAAATCCGCAGTGGACCACTTCTATGTGTGCACATACCCTAAACCAACTAAATGCTGCTATCGATATTAAAAGGTAAGGAGAGGGAGGGGAATCCCTTTGCCCCTGGATTGGTGCCCCCATAACATCACTATGGTCATTGCCACGGTGACCCATTGTCATGAAGATATCAGGGTCACAAGTGTTAGCAAGCTAGTTAGATCATGTGCAGTGCAAGGTCTAACTAGCTTGTGTCAATGCACCACTGACAGTTATAGCACATAGCAATGCTCTTGCATTGCTATACTTTATAACTGCAATCAGAGCTATGAAAATGAAATACCCATAGAGCAACTAAGTAAAAAAAAGTAAAGAAATAATTTAAAATTATTTTATAAAAAAAATCACAAAATAATAATAAAAAAATACACTGCTCAAAAAAATAAAGGGAACACTTAAACAACAGTATATAACTCCAAGTAAATCAAACTTCTGTAAAATCAAACTGTCCACTTAGGAAGCAACACTGTTTGACAATCAATTTCACATGCTGTTGTGCAAATGGAATAGACAACAGATGGAAATTATTGGCAATTATCAAGACACACTCAATAAAGGAGTGGTTCTGCAGGTGGGGACAACAGACTACATCTCAGTACCAATGCTTTCTGGCTGATGTTTTGGTCACTTTTGAATGTTGGTTGTGCTTTTACACTCGTGAAAGCAGGTTCACACTGGGCACATGTGGCAGATGTGACAGAATCCTGAGACGCCATGGAGAGCGATCTGCTGCCTGCAACATCCTTCAGCATGACCAGTTTGGCAGTGGTCAAAATAAAAGGAACAGCATCCAGTCCAGGTGATAAAAGAATCCAATATCTTTATTCTGCCATAATGCGACGTTTCGACCTAAAAAGGTCTTTATCAAGCATGCACTTTGAAGACTGTTTATTTCCAATTAGGTCGTTGGACTGTGGGGTGGCATTTCTTTGGAGAGCCACACAGCCCTCCATGTGCTCACCAGAGGTAGCCTGATTGCCATTATGTACCGAGATGAGAACCTCAAACCCCTTGTGAGACTATATCCAGGTGTTGGCCCTGGGTTCATCCTAATGCAGGACAATGCCAGACCACATGTGGCTGGAGTGTGTCAGCAGTTCCTGCAAGATGAAGGCATTGAAGCTATGGACTGGCCTGCCCATTCCCCAAACCTGAATCTGATTGAATACATCAGGGACATTATGTCTCCCACATCCACAACCGTCACGTTGCACCACAGACTGTCCAGGAGTTGGCGGATGCCTTAGTCCATGTCTGAGAGGAGATCCCTCAGGAGACCATCCGCCGCCTCATCAGGAGCATGCCCAGGCATTGTAGGGAGATCATACAGGCACGTGGAGGTCACACACTCTACTGAGCATTATTTCCTTGTCTTGAGGCATTTCCACTGAAGTTGGATCAGCCTGTAGTTTAATTTTCCACTTTGATTTTGAGCATCATTCCAACTCCAGACCTCTGTGGGATATTAGTTGTGATTTACGTTGATTATTTTTAGGTTTTATTGTTTTCAACACATTCCAGTATGTAATGAATAAAGATTTACAACTGGAATATTTCATTCAGTGATATCTAGGATGTGGGATTTTAGTGTTGCCTTTATTTGTTTGAGCAGTGTATATATTGTACCCATAAATAAATGTTTTTATTAAAAACAAAAAAAAGTGCACATATTTGGTATTGCCTTGTCTGGAACGACCGACATATAAAACGATAAAAACAGGGCAAAAAACTATTTTTATTTATTATATTGCCAAACATAAAGTAGAATAAAACGTGATGAAAAAGATGAATGTATCTCTGAAAATGTCATTTTGTCCCACAAAAAGAAGTCACTATATAGTTCCATTAGTGGAAAAGTAAAAACGTTATAGCTTTCAGAATAAAGCGATACAAAAATAATAATTTTTTTCTATAAAAGTTTTTGTGTAAAAGCGACAAAACCTGAAAAACTATATAAATGTCGTATTGATGTAATCATACTCACCAAAAGAATAATGCTGCCTTATCAATTTTGGTAGGTTGTGAGTGGTTGTCTCATCAGTATTTTGCACCTATGTTGTAGTCATCTTTACTACATAGGTTTGCATGAGAGTGAATTATTTCTGAGACCTGGGCAGGTAAACACAGCTGGCCCTTTTTGCTGTAATAATTCTTGAATTTTGTGAGGATTTTTAGTTCTTTTTTTGTGGCTATGCTATTAAGTTTAGTTTTAGGACTCGGAAGCATGAGGACCCCTTCTTTTTCTTCCCCTGAGGAAGCCAGAATGTGTGGTGATATGCGTGGGGTTCTATTTCCTCCACACACCATGACGTGATCGGGTGACCTTTATCAAATATTTCTACCAACAGGTCTTATACAGTCTTACTTACTTATTTCTTTTTGTGTCCTCCCCTTTGTGTTTCCGTATCCCCTACCTCTGGGATACTTCTACATTTTCCCTGCCTTCTTACAGGAATTATTCTTTGCTTGAAAGGCTCAATGGTTAAAGATTTTGCATTTTCTTGTATTGTTAAGTCCATGGTATTTAAACTGTATTTTATAGATTGACATTCTACAGTGTGCAATATTTTAGCACACCCCGGTGCACATAGTGGTGGATCCTGGAGGGTCCATATATGGCCCTCCAGTTGTTATTTACTCTTAGCCTTTTTGGCTTTTTTAATTGTTTTTAACCCCTTCATGACCCAGCCTATTTTGACCTTAAAGACCTTGCCGTTTTTTGCAATTCTGACCAGTGTCCCTTTATGAGGTAATAACTCAGGAACGCTTCAATGGACCCTAGCGGTTCTGAGAATGTTTTTTCGTGACATATTGGGCTTCATGTTAGTGGTAAATTTAGGTCAATAAATTCTGCGTTTATTTGTGATAAAAACGGAAATTTGGCGAAAATTTCGAAAATTTCACAATTTTCACATTTTGAATTTTGAAATTAATAAATAACATTTCCCACTTGTATACTTTACATCAGCACAATTTTGGAAACAAAATTTTTTTTTGCTAGGAAGTTATAAGGGTTAAAATTTGACCAGCGATTTCTCATTTTTACAACAAAATTTACAAAACCATTTTTTTTAGGGACCACCTCACATTTGAAGTCAGATTGAGGGGTCTATATGGCTGAAAATACCCAAAAGTGACACCATTCTAAAAACTGCACCCCTCAAGGTGCACAAAACCACATTCAAGAAGTTTATTAACCCTTCAGGTGCTTCACAGCAGCAGAAGCAACATGGAAGGAAAAAATGAACATTTAACTTTTTAGTCACAAAAATGATCTTTCAGCAACAATTTTTTTATTTTCCCAATGGTAAAAGGAGAAACTGAACCACGAAAGTTGTTGTCCAATTTGTCCTGAGTACGCTGATACTTCCTATGTGGGGGTAAACCACTGTTTGGGCGCACGGCAGGGCTTGGAAGGGAAGGCGCACCATTTGACTTTTTGAATGAAAAATTGGCTGCACTCTTTAGTGGACACCATGTCACATTTGGAGAGCCCCCGTGTGCCTAAAAATTGGAGCTCCCCCACAAGTGACCCCATTTTGGAAACTAGACGCCCCAAGGAACTTATCTAGATGCATAGTGAACACTTTAAAGCCCCAGGTGCTTCACAAATTGATCCGTAAAAATGAAAAAGTACTTTTTTTTCACAAAAAAATTCTTTTAGCCTCAATTTTTTCATTTTCACATGGGCAACAGGATAAAATGTATCCTAAAATTTGTTGGGCAAATTCTCCTGAGTACACCAATACCTCACATGTGGGGGTAAACCACTGTTTGGGCACATGGTAAGGCTCGGAAGGGAAGGAGCGCCATTTGACTTTTTGAATGAAAAATTATCTCCATCGTTAGCGGACACCATGCCGCGTTTGGAGAGACCCTGTGTGCCTAAACATTGGAGTTTTCCCACAAGTGACCCCATTTTGGAAACTGGACCCCCCAAGGAACTTATCTAGATGCCTAGTGAGCACTTTAAACCCTCAGGTGCTTCACAAATTGATCTGTAAAAATGAAAAAGTACTTTTTTTTTCACAAAAAATTTCTTTTCGCCTCAATTTTTTCATTTTCACATGGGCAATAGGATAAAATGGATCCTAAAATTTGTTGGGCAATTTCTCCCGAGTACGCCGATACCTCATATGTGGGGGTAAACCACTGTTTGGGCACACGGCAGGGCTCGGAAGGGAAGGTGCGCCTTTTGACTTTTTGAATGGAAAATAAGCTCCAATTGTTAGCGGACACCATGTCGCGTTTGGAGAGCCCCTGTGTGCCTATGCATTGGAGCTCCCCCACAAGTGACCCCATTTTGGAAACTAGACCCCCCAAGGAACTTATCTAGATGCATACTGAGCACTTTAAACCCCCAGGTACTTCACAGAAGTTTATAACGCAGAGCCATGAAAATAAAAAATAATTTTTCTTTCCTCAAAAATGATTTTTTAGCCTGGAATTTCCTATTTTGCCAATGGTAATAGGAGAAATTGGACCATAAATGTTGTTGTCCAGTTTGTCTTGAGTACGCAGATACCCCATATGTGGGGGTAAACCACTGTTTGGGCGCATGGCAGGGCTCGGAAGGGAAGGCACGCCATTTGGCTTTTTAAATGGAAAATTAGCTCCAATCATTAGCGGACACCATGTCGCGTTTGGAGAGCCCCTGTGTGCCTAAACATTGGAGATCCCCCACAAATGACCCCATTTTGGAAGCTAGACCCCCAAAGGAACTAATCTAGATGTGTGGTGAGCACTTTGAACCCCCAAGTGCTTCACAGAAGTTTATAACACAGAACAGTGAAAATAATAAATACGTTTTCTTTCCTCAAAAATAATTTTTTAGCCCAGAATTTTTTAATTTTCCCAAGGGTAACAGGAGAAATTTGACCCCAATATTTGTTGTCCAGTTTCTCCTGAGTACGGTGATACCCCATATGATACCCCATATGTGGGGGTAAACTACTGTTTGGGCACACGTTGGGGCTCGGAAGTGAAGTAGTGAAGTTTTGAAATGCAGACTTTGATGGAATGCTCTACGGGCGTCACGTTGCGTTTGCAGAGCCCCTGATGTGGCTAAACAGTAGAAACCCCCCACAAGTGACCCCATTTTGGAAACTAGACCCCGAAAGGAACTTATCTAGATGTGAGGTGAGCACTTTGAACCCCCAAGTGCTTCACAGAAGTTTATAACACAGAGCAGTGAAAATAATAAATACGTTTTCTTTCCTCAAAAATAATTTTTTAGCCCAGAATTTTTTAATTTTCCCAAGGGCAACAGGAGAAATTTGACTGCAATATTTGTTGTCCAGTTTCTTCTGAGTACGGTGATACCCCATATGTGGGGGTGAACTACTGTTTGGGCACACGTCGGGGCTCAGAAGTGAAGTAGTGAAGTTTTGAAATGCAGACTTTGATGGAATGCTCTACGGGCGTCACGTTGTGTTTGCAGAGCCCCTGATGTGGCTAAACAGTAGAAACCCCCCACAAGTGACCCCATTTTGGAAACTAGACCCCGAAAGGAACTAATCTAGATATGTGGTGAGCACTTTCAACCCCCAAGTGCTTCACAGAAGTTTATAACGCAGAGCCGTGAAAATAATAAATACGTTTTCTTTCCTCAAAAATAATTTTTAGCCCAGATTTTTTTATTTTCCCAAGGGTTACAGGAGAAATTGGACCCCAAAAGTTGTTGTCCAGTTTCTCCTGAATACGCTGATACCCCATGTGTGGGGGTAAACCACTGTTTGGGCACACGTCGGGGCTCAGAAGGGAAGTAGTGACTTTTGAAATGCAGACTTTGATGGAATGGTCTGCGGGCGTCACGTTGCATTTGCAGAGCCCCTGGTGTGCCTTAACAGTAGAAACCCCCCACAAGTGACCCCATTTTGGAAACTAGACCCCCCAAGGAACTTATCTAGATATGTGGTGAGCACTTTGAACCCCCAAGTGCTTCACAGACGTTTACAACGCAGAGCTGTGAAAATAAAAAATCATTTTTCTTTCCTCAAAAATGATGTTTTAGCAAGCAATTTTTTATTTTCTCAAGGGTAACAGGAGAAATTGGACCCCAGTAATTGTTGCGCAGTTTGTCCTGACTATGCTGGTACCCCATATGTGGGGGTAAACCACTGTTTGGGCACACGTCGGGGCTCGGAAGGGAGGGAGCACCATTTGACTTTTTGAATAAAAGATTGGCTGGAATCAATGGTGGCGCCATGTTACGTTTGGAGACCCCCTGATGTGCCTAAACAGTGGAAACCCCTCAATTCTAACACCAACACACCCCTAACCCTTATCCCAACTGTAGCCGTAACCCTAACCACAACCCTAACCCCAACACACCCCTAACCACAACCCTAACCCCAACACACCCCTAACCCTAACCACAACCCTAATTCCAACCCAACCCTAACCCTAAGGCTATGTGCCCACGTTGCGGATTCGTGTGAGATTTTTCCGCACTATTTTTTAAAAATCCGCGGGTAAAAGGCACTACGTTTTACCTGCGGATTTACCGCGGATTTCCAGTGTTTTTTTTGTGCGGATTTCACCTGCGGATTCCTATTGAGGATCAGGTGTAAAATGCTGCGGAATCCGCACAAAGAATTGACATGCTGCGGAAAATACAACACAGCGTTTCCGCGCTGTATTTTCCGCACCATGGGCACAGCGGATTTGGTTTTCCATATGTTTACATGGTACTGTAAACCTGATGGAACACTGCTGCGAATCCGCAGCAGCCAATCTGCTGCGGATCCGCAGCCAAATCCGCGCCGTGTGCACATAGCCTAATTCTAAAGGCATGTGCACACGCTGCGGAAAACGCTGCGGATCCGCAGCAGTTTCCCATGAGTTTACATTTCAATGTAAACCTATGGGAAACAAAAATCGCTGTACACATGCTGCGGAAAAACTGCACGGAAACGCAGGGGTTTACATTCCGCAGCATGTCACTTCTTTCTGCGGATTCCACAGCGGTTTTTACAACTGCTCCAATAGAAAATCGCAGTTGTAAAACCGCAGTGAAATGTGCAGAAAAACCGCGGTAAATCTGCCATAAATCCACAGCGGTTTAGCACTGTGGATTTATCAAATCCGCTGTGGAAAAATCCAGAGAGGACCAGAATACGTGTGCACATATCGAAACCCTAACCCTAACCCTAACCCTACCCCTAACCCTACCCCTAGCCCTAACCCTACCCCTACCCCTACCCCTAACCCTAACCCTAGTTCTAACTCCAACCTTAGTGGAAAAAAAAATTATTTATTTTATTATTGTCCCTACCTATGGGGGACAAAGGGGGGGGGGGTCATTTACTGTTTTTTTTATTTTGATCACTGCGATAGGTTTTATCACAGTGATCAAAATTCACATTGGAACGAATCTGCCGGCAGATTCGGCGGGCGCACTGCGCATGCGCCCGCCATTTTGGAACATGGCGGCGCCCAGGAAAGAAGACGGACGGACCCCGGGAGGCTCGGTAAGTATAAGGGGGGAAGATCAGGGCACGGGGGGGGGGGCGTCGGAGCACGGGGGGGATGGATCGGAGCATGGGGGGGTGGATCGGTGTGCGGGCGGGTGGATCGGTGTGCGGGCGGGTGGATCGGTGTGCGAGGGGGGTGGATCGGTGTGCGGGCGGGTGGATCGGTGTGCGGGGCGGTGGATCGGTGTGCAGGGGGGTGGATTGGAGCACGGGGGGTGGGATTGGAGCACGGGGGGAGCGGACAGGAGGACGTGGGAGCGGAGCACAGGACGGTGGGGAGCGGACCACAGATCGGAAGGCTGGGGGGGCGATCGGTGGGGTGGGGGCACAAAAGTGTTTCCAGCCATGGCCGATGATATTGCAGCATCGGCCATGGCTGGATTGTAATATTTCACCAGTTTTTTAGGTGAAATATTACAAATCGCTCTGATTGGCAGTTTCACTTTCAACAGCCAATCAGAGCGATCGCAGCCACAGGGGGGGGGGGGGTGAAGCCACCCCCCCTGGGCTAAACTACCACTCCCCCTGTCCCTGAAGGCCGGGTGAAATTGGAGTTAACCCTTTCACCCGGCCTGCAGGATCCCAATCCGGCCATGAAGCATATGCTGTGTCACAGGCCGGATTGGCACGGGTTTTCATGACGCATACGCTGTGTCAAAGGTCATTTTTGTTTATTATTGGTGATCCTTGCCTTCTACACACTTCTTTTTTTCTTTTCTTGGGAAGTATGAGGACACCTGACGAGGGTTGCGAGCGTGCATATGTTAGCCAAAATCTCGACCGGTGTGCCATAGGCTGATCGCCTCCATGCCACGCTGCATTGATGGAGTAATTGATGCAAAAGGAGCTCGACCAAGTATTGAGTGCATTTACTGAACATACATTTCAGTAGGCCAAGATTTCAGAATTTAAAATAATTTTTCAAGCTGGTGTTATAAAGTATTCTAATTTACTGAGATAATGAATTTTGTGTTTTCATTGGCTGCGCACCATAATAATAAGCCATAATAGTCAACATTAACAGAAATAAACACTTGAAATAGATCACTCTGTTTGTAATGACTCTATATCATATATGAGTTTCACTTTTTGTATTGAACAACTGAAATAAATTAACTTTTTGATGATATTCTAATTTTGTGAGAAGCACCTTAATCTAATAGTATGGGCATCACTAATAGGCTGTAAACCAGACACTGTGAATTAAATGTGTGTGACCGGCACCCTGCTAAGCAATCACCCCCTCCATGAAGTGGTATGATGTGAGTGGTTGTCTCATCAGCATTTAGCATCTGTGTTGCCATCATCTTTACTACATAAATTTGGTGCATCCTTAGAGTGCATTAGTTCTGAAACATGGGCAGGTAAACACTGCTTCCCCTTTTTTGCTGTATTAATACTTATCAATTTTACCACATGTAGAATGGCATAAAACAATCCTGAATTGATGGCTTTTGTTCATTTTGTCTCCCAAAAATCAGAATAGAAAGCAATCAAAAAATGTCATGCCTGCTTCAGAAGAAAAAATTTCCAAGCTCCTCGCTTCTGCTTGTCCTACCACCTGCAACAGTTACCCCATTCCTTCACATCTCCTGCAGTCTCTCACCAGTGGTCACCACTCACCTGACTAAAATATTTAACCTCTCTCTTTCTTCAGGTATCTTTCCTTCCTCATGTAAACATGCCATCATAACCCCTTTACTTAAAAAGCCATCAAAAAGCGATCAAAAAATGTCATGCGCCCGAAAATGGTATCAATAAAAATGATAACTCATCCTGCAAAAAAAAAAACCAAAACACACATGACTCAGAAATATGGAAAAAGTATAGCTTTCAAATTATAGTGATACAAAAACTAGTTATTGAAAAAAGCGTCTGTTAGTGGGGCACAGCAGCCGAACATTAAAAACCTATTTAAATCTCGTATCGCTGTAATCGCACTGTAATTGCAGCTGAAGAATAAAGTTGTCTAATCGCTTACACCACACATGTAACAGCGTAAAAATTAAATAAAACCAATTCTTGAGCTGATGTTGATTTGTTCATTCTGTCTCCAAAAGATTGCAGTAAGGCTTTGCGCACATTAATCATGCGCTCTATGCTGAGCACTTACACTGGGGTTTCCGTGTAACCCCCCAGTGGAAGATTCCCAATAATGAGATAGATGGAGGCACTGTGGACACAGTCTGGCCTGTGATCTGGTGGTTTCTGTCTTTTTTAGGCATGCATAAGAGTGCGGTCGGACTCCGTTTTGGGCACTTCTGAATCATAGAATCATAGAATGTTAGAGTTGAAAGGGACTTCCAGGGTCATAGTGTCCAACCCCCTGCTCAATGCAGGATTCACTAAACCATCTCAGACAGATGTTTGTCCAGCCTCTGTTTGAAGACTTGCATTGAAGGAGAACTCACCACCTCTCGTGGCCGTCTGTTCCACTTATTGATCATCCTCACTTTTTCTAATATCTAATCTGTATCTTCTCCCTTTCAGCTTCATTCCATTGCTTATCGTGTTTCCATGTGAAAATGAGAATAATGATGATCCCCCTACACTGTGACATCCCTTCAGATATTTGTAGACAGGTATTAAGTCCCCTCTTAGCCTTCTTTCTTGCAAGCTAAACATTCCAAGATTCTTTACCTGTTTCTCGTAGGACATACTTTGCAGTCCACTAGACCCAAATACCAGGTATAAAGAATACCTTAACACACCACTCACAAGGAGAAGGTAAAGGGATAACAAAATTATATTAAGTTACAGATCATACAAATACTATAGTTAAAAACACACAAATATCCGAGGAAAGGTGTTTACTCAAGCCAAATGCACAGACAGGACAGAGGAAAAATATACAGGTTCTAGAGTCATGTGTGAAGCGTATACCTATTGATAAATACAACAGGTACTGCCAACTATAAATGGCCCAACAGGTGCAACATGCATAGTGCAAAAGATCCATGCAATACATAGGTCAGATGGTCACCGAACACATACCCATATCGTCTGCCCGTCCTCCGTCACTGAGGCCCCGACGCGCGTTTCGCTGATCGCTTTATCAAGGGGAGAGGTGTGCCTGTCATGTCTCTAAAAAGTCCGGGTTTAAATAGGCGTCCAAACTTACACGTTACCCAGTGACGCATCGCGCATGGCACCGCACGCCCCGGCTCCGGGTGCATCTGTTTCCGGCGTTCCTAATCAAAGTGCGGGGAGGAAATCCTCCGTGACGTCACATCCGCACTGTTGATCATATGGGAAGCCTTCAACAAAATGCCGGATATCGGGTGCAGTGCGCATGCGCGTCGCCATGTTGGGGGAGCCTAATAACGATAATGAATGAAACCGCATCCATCCAGTGGCATATAGGCAGACGGCATAATGCCGTCAGTCAAACCGCAAAGACGCAAAGATCCTGGTAGCTCTTCTCTGAACTTTTCACAAATTTTTCAATTTTTTTTTAAATGGGGTTCCCAGAACTGAACACAGTATTCCAGTTGAAGCCTAACCAAAGAGGAGTAGAGGGGGATAATTACTTCACATGATCTCGACTCTATGCTTCTCTCAATACATCCTACAACCGTTTTTGCCTTTTTTGCTGCTGCATCACACTGTTGACTCATGTGCAGTCTGTGATCTATTAGTATACCCAAGTCTTTTTCGCACATGTTGTTGCTTAGTTCCATTAACTCCCATTCGATAGATGTCATTTTAATTTTTCTTGCCCAGATGTAGAATCTTGCATTTCTCCCTGTTGAATACCATTCTATTAGTTGCTACCCATTGTTCAACCTTATCTAGATCCTTCTGAATCCTTTCTCTGTCTTCTCTAGTATTAGCTATCCCTCCTAGCTTGCATCATCTGCCAATTTGATTAGTTTACCTTCAGTAACTTTATCTAGATCATTTATATTAGATGTTCAACAACACTGGGGCCAGGACAGAGCCTTGTGGAACCAAACTTGAAGCAATTTTCCAATTGGATGTGCAACCATTTATTACCAGCTAGTTATGAATCCACCTGACCGTCGTCTTGTCAATCCCATACTTGGTCATTTTTCAATAAGGATAGTATGAGATACTTTAGCAGATGCTTTGCTGAAGTCGAGATTTACTTTATATACAGCATTTCCCTTATACATCCAGTTAGTAATTCCATCATAGAAGGAAATTAGATTAGTCTGGCATGACTTGATTGTTACAAACCCATGCTCGCTTTTGTTAATTACTGTATTCTTAGCCAAGTACTTACATACATGCTGTTTAATAATTTGTTCAAATATCTTTCCTGATACAGAAGTAAGGCTCACTGGCTTGTAATTTCCTGGCTCCGTCTTCTTTCCTTTTTTGAAGCTAGGGACAACATTTGCCCTTCTCCAATCTTCTGGGACATGTCATATTTTCCAGGATTTTTAAAAGATTCTGGCTAGTGATTCTGCAATTTCCTCTGCTAACTCTTTCAGTACCCCAGGATGTAATTCATCTGTGCCAGCAGATTTAAATTCATTTAAATTAGCCAAGTTTTCCCTCGCCATCTCTCTGTTTAAGGATAGAGTGGATTCTTTTATTCCTTCAATGGCACAGTGAAGATCAGTCGATGTTACATTTGCTTTCTTCGAGAACACAGATGCAAAATAGGAATTTAAAAGTTTGGCCTTCTCAACATCATTTTTGACCACTTCACCCTTTTCATCCTGTAACAATCTTAGAGCACCTTTTACATTTCTTTTGCTTTTGACATACCCCCAAAATCCTTTTTTGTTGTTTTTGGTCTCCCTTTCAAGCCTTACTTCATTACTGGCTTTAGATCTTCTAACTCTTGCCCTGCATTCCCTGTAAACGGCATTATATTCTTCTTTAGAAATACCCCTCTCTTTCCATTTGATTTAAATTTCTTTTTTCCCCTTTTTAATATGTGATTACGCTATGTGTTCTTCCACCCTGGTCTCATTAAATGTTTCCAATTCTTTCTTCTTTTCAGGATTGTTACCGATTGTGCAGTGAAAATTTAATTCAACAAAATTTAAATTCCTTCTTGGACATTTCTGTCCTTTAGAACATCCAGCCATTGAAATCCATTAAAATAAACGCAAATTATTTTGAACAAATTTTACCACTATCATGAATTACAGTTTGGCAAAATAAATATTTGATACACTGATGATTTTTCAAGTTTTCCCACCTACAAAGAATGGAGAGGTATGTAATTTTATTGTAGGTACACTTCAACTGTGAGAGACTGAATCTTAAAAAAAAAAAAATCCAGGAAATCACTTTTTATGATTTTTGCATAATTAATTTGTATTTTACTTTTTAAAACAAGTATTTGATACAATAGAAAAACAGAAATGAATGTTTGTAACAGAAAATTTTGTTTGCAATTACATAGGTCAGATGTTTCCTGTAGTTCTTGACAAGTTTGGACATACTGCAGCATGGATTTTGGCCGACACCAAAATACGGATCTTTTGCAAATCTTTCAGGTTTCGGGCCCTGTCGCTGGGCAACATTTTGTTTCAGCTCCATCCAAAGATTTTCTATTAGGTTCAGGTCTGGAGACTGGCTAGGCCACTCCAGGACCTTGAAATGCTTCTAGCAGAGCCACTCCTTAGCTGCACTGGCTAGCTGCACTGGCTATGTGTTTCGGGTCATTGTCATGCTGGGTATCCCAGCGACGACCATCTTCATTAGTCTTACTGAGGGAAGGAGGTTGTTTGCCAAAATCTCATGATATTTGACCCCTTCTATCCTCCCTTTAATATGGTGCAATTGTCCTGTCCCCTTTGCAGAAAAGCACCCCCAAAGTATAATGTTTATCCCACCATGCTACACAGTTGGGATGGGGTTGTACTCATCCTTCTTCCTCCAAATATGGCGAGTGGAATTGATTCCAAAATTATTTATTTTGGTCTTACCTGACCACATGACCTTCTCACATGCCTCCTTTGGATTATCGAGATAGTCACTGGTGAACTTTAAAAGGGCCTGGACATATGCTGATGTGAGCAGCGGGACCTTGCATGCCCTGCAAGATTTTATTCTCTGATGGAATAGAGTGTTAATAACTGTAATGTTTGAGACTGCGGTTCCAGCTCTCTTCAGGTCATTGACCAGGTCCTCCTGTGTAGTTCTTGGACGATTCCTGACCTATCTCAGAATCATCCTTACCCCACGAGGCGAGATTTTGCATGGAGCGATTTTGCATGGAGCTCCAGATTGAGGAAGATTGACAGTCGTCTTGTATTTCTTCCATTTTCTATTAATTGTGCCATCAGTTGTTGCCATTTCACCAACCTGCTTGCATATTGTCCTGCAGCCCATCCCAGCCTTGTGCAGGTCTACAATTTTGTCCCTGGGGTTCTTAGACAGCTCTTTGGTCTTTGCCATGGTGCAGAAATTGGAGTGTGATTGAGAGTGTGGACAGGTGTCTTTTCTAAACTAATTTTTCTGAACTAAACTAATAGACAACATGTGTTGGAGAACTAAACTACCAAACAGCTTGGGTTGGAGAAAAAAACTAGTAAACACCAGGGGATGGAGAACTAAAGCAGTAGACACCAAGGTGTCACTAGACACCAAGTCTTGGAATCCCCAGGACTTGCGGAACAAACCTCTGTATGTAACAGTTTCTGCAGTGCTACTGCCTCCTCCATCTCCTCTAGGGCCTTCACCTGCGACCTCAACCCTTGCCTTAATTAAACACATGTTCCAACATTGCAGAGAGAATCCCCCCACACTTCCATACTGTGCAGCCAGGGCTCACTGTAATCAGGCAGTGTTTACATTAATATGTCTTGGAGAACGCAGTCATACAGATTAATAGATGTGAACACTCAACATGCAGTCATACAGATTAATAGATGTGGACACTCAACATGGAACCAGAGAAGGCCATATGCGATAACGGCGCAAACCTGGTGGCGGCCCTATGCTGAGCCAACCTTACACACATGGCTTGCATGGCTCACATCCTCAACCTATTGGTACAGCAATTCCTCCGTCACTGTCCCAGCATTGATACGCTGCTGAAGAAACTACTGTTGTGCTGACTTCCACTATTTCACTTCAGTTGGTATAGAGATCTTTTGGACTACCAGGCATCTGGTTGATATGCGATATGACCATACCGTGGAATTAAACTCTGCACATGTTGCAGTGCAGAGACTTGGTGCAGTATGACATTTTCCATAGCCTGGCACAAAGCAGTACGGACGTGGTACAGTTCACACTTGCATAGTGGATACAGATGAAGGACCTCTGCACCCTTCTGCACCTTATTCTTATTATCTACTAAGATGGTTAGTGGTGATGATGCCGTCATCAGCATCCCTATTACTGTCATCTACATGTTGGAGCACACTTTAAATAGTGTTCGTGAGGAGGTAGTGGTGGTTCCCGGGCAAGTGGAGGAAGCAGAGGAGGATACCTTAGGGTTAACAATATCTATAAGTTCAGGTCTGTCTTCTCACAGACAGTTGCCATGGGAGGAACAAATGGAGAAGGACCACGAAAAGGACAAGAAGGAAGAGTTGATGGATGCGCAACAGTTAGGAGATAAAGGGGATAATGATTCCCTATATGTTGCCCATGGTTGTCAGTAGGGAATGGAAGAAAACTTGAGTGTTATCCCACCACCAACACACTGTGAAGTTGGACTGCATGATAGAGACTGACCCATGAGCGCCTTCTTGCAGGACTATCTGCAACATGATTGTTACCCGTATAGTTATGATTCCAAATAGTGCTGACTAGTGTTGAGCGACTTTTACTTTTATAGGATCGGGTCGGGTTTCACGAAACCCGACTTTTTCAAAAGTCGGGTCAAGTGAAATCGGCCGATCCTATAAAAAAGTCGGGGTCGGGGTCGGCCGAAACTCGAAACCCAATGCAGTGCATTGGGTTTCCAATGGTTCCCAGGATCTGAAGGAGAGGAAACTCTCCTTCAGGCCCTGCGATCCATATTTAAGTGTAAAAAAAAGAATTAAAATAAAAAATATCGCTATACTTACCCTCTGACGCGCCCTGGTACTAACCGGGAACCTTCCTTCCTTCGAATCAGCGCTTCCAGGACCTGCGGTGACGTCGCGGCTTGTGATTGGTCGCGCGACAGCCCATGTGACCGCTCGCGCTACCAATCAGAAGCCGTGACGTCACCGCGACGTCACCGCAGGTCCTGGAAGCGCTGATTCGAAGGAAGGAAGGCTGCCGGAAAGAAGCAGGGCGCGTCCGAGGGTGAGTATATACCTAATAGGAATATACTCACCCTCGGACGCGCTCTGCTTCGAAGGAAGGAAGGTTCCCGGTTAGTACCAGGGCACGTCAGACGGTAAGTATAGCGATATTTTTTATTTTAATTCTTTATTTTACACTTAAATCTGAAATCCGATACCAATTCCTGATATCTTAAACATATCGGGAATCGGTATCGGAATTCCGATTGCAGATTCAGAAGATCGCCGACTTCATGGCCGACCCCACACAGGGGTCGGGTCGGGTTTCATGAAACCCGACTTTGCCAAAAGTTGGCGACTTCTGAAAATTGGCGACCCGTTTCGCTCAACCCTAGTGCTGACTACTGAGTTGCCAGTGTGTTCTATCCACAATACAAAAGAAAATTTTGAAACTTGCTTCCCCTTCTGGAAAGGGACGTGCCCATGCTGCAGTATCAAAACATGTATCTTGATAGTGGTTTTCTGCAAGACAGCAGTGAGGCACACAGTTTGCATTACAGTGATAGCCTTCCAATGACAGAAAACTTCAGTTGTCAGTACAAAAATATTAGCAAGCCTTGCAGAGTTTGTATGTTCTACCCGTGTTTGCATCCAGTAATTATTTTTCTACCCACACTAACTACAAAGGCATAAAGATAGTACATTTAGATTGTGAGTCCCAATGGTGACAGTTCCAGTAATGTCTGTAAATGTCTCTAAAGCGAATGTTGAATTATTGGTGCTATATATCAGTGATAAAATCCCTCAAAAAATTGAAAGTGATGCTTAGCCACAGTCAGGAGGCACACATATTGGTTTTATAGATTACTATTGTCAGAAAAACATAAGGGTAGTTGACTCAAAGACAGTGGAGGACTGCCAGTATCGGAGGCCTACTGATACAGGCAACACACATAAAGGAGACCCAATGCCGACTCTACACATTACCAAAAATGTATTGGCAGAGACCAACAAAGTGACATCAATTTCACCACATTAGAAATAGTCTAATAGGGACCGACAGGTCTTCCACTACACCCAGCAGATGGACACCCAAGCAAGACTGTTCTCATATCCACAAATTAGTGTTAACATCTCCAGCAGCAGCAGCAGCAACAGCAGGCACATAAGCCCCACTAAAGATATCAGAGACTGCCATTACACGAGAACAATACAGCACACTAAAAACTACAATGTCCAGTAAGGCTACGTTCACATTAGCGTTTCCCGACGCAGCGTCGGGAAACGTTGCGGCAACGCATGCGTCATGCGCCCCTATATTTAACATGGGGGACGCATGGACATGCGTTGTGCTGCATTGTGCGACGCATGCGTTTTTTTTGCCGCAAGCGTCGGGCGCAGAAAACGCAACAAGTTGCATTTTTCTTGCGTCCAAATTTCGGCAAAAAACGACGCATGCGTCGCAAAACGCAGCGTTTTTGCGTGCGTTTTGGTGCGTTTTTATTTGCGTTGTGCATTGCATCGCCGACGCAGCGGCGCACAACGCAAATGTGAACGTAGCCTAACAGAAGTTGTCAGCTGTTTTTGGATAGGACATCACATTAGTAGCTCACTAGTGCTTTCAGAAACATTAACACCTACCCCACATACACCTTGAACACCAAGCCTAATCCCCCTTCCACCACAACCTAGCTTTTTCCCAGTCTTGTTTCCCATATAGTGTGCTAGGAGCACACTATTAGCAACTAAAAATTATTTTTTTTTACTCTGCACACAGCTGAATTTCAGCAGGACAAAATTAGAAGATAAAATATGGTGTGATAAATCACGTTACTCACAGACGAAATAATTGTTTCAGTGTGGATGAGGCCTGTATAACAAAGAAAATCTGCTCCAGAAAATTTGAAAGTGAGATGTCCCCTACTATATGACGTTACAGAAACCATTAGAGAGACAGGTACATGCATACAATTGTAGGATCACCACAAGACAAATAGATAATTATCTCTATGTCTTGTGGTGATCCTACAATTGTATGCATGTACCTGTCTCTCTAATGGTTTCTGTAGTAAATTTCTACATGCATGGTAGTGATCCCAGACAAGTACCTATAGAATATTGTGTGATGGTGCCCACTTAAATAGCTTTTTCAGTACTATATGACGTTAGTAACAGATTTTTTTTTGGGGGGAAGGGATTTGTAGATGAGGCCTGTATAACATTGACTACATGTTACAAACAATTTCTACGTAAGATGTCCCCTACTGTATTATGTTAGTAACAGAATCATTTTGGGGAGCTTGTCAATGAGGCCTGTATAACATAAACTAGATGCTCAAAACAATTTCAAGGCCTGTATAATCTAGATGATTGTCCGTGGCATTGGAACGCCCTCTTTCTTAAAGTTGCCGCTGGTAAGGTGCAGGTTTGCCCAGAAATATGGCCGACGTGTCGTTATATGAACTCATCAGGAAAAGGGCCATGAAGATGGCGAGAATGGGATTGGATAAAAGGATCCAATAACATGGCGGCTATGGGAGGTACGAGATCCAGGATCCAGCCTACAATGATTACTTGTTTACCCAACACCAATTATCAGAGAGCGTTTGATGCTCCTCAGTAGATACATAGTAACATAGTAACATAGTAACATAGTAAGGCCGAAAAAAGATATTTGTCCATCCAGTTCAGCCTATATTCCATCATAATAAATCCCCAGATTTACGTCCTTTTACAGAACCTAATAATTGTATGATACAATATTGTTCTGCTCCAGGAAGACATCCAGGCCTCTCTTGAACCCCTCGACTGAGTTCGCCATCACCACCTCCTCAGGCAAGCAATTCCAGATTCTCACCGCCCTAACAGTAAAGAATCCTCTTCTATGTTGGTGGAAAAACCTTCTCTCCTCCAGACGCAAAGAATGCCCCCTTGTGCCCGTCACCTTCCTTGGTATAAACAAATCCTCAGCGAGATATTTGTATTGTCCCCTTATATACTTATACATGGTTATTAGATCGCCCCTCAGTCGTCTTTTTTCTAGACTAAATAATCCTAATTTCGCTAATCTATCTAGGTATTGTAGTTCTCCCATCCCCTTTATTAATTTTGTTGCCCTCCTTTGTACTCTCTCTAGTTCCATTATATCCTTCCTGAGCACAGGTGCCCAAAACTGGACACAGTACTCCATGTGCGGTCTAACTAGGGATTTGTACAGAGGCAGTATAATGCTCTCATCATGTGTATCCAGACCTCTTTTAATGCACCCCATGATCCTGTTTGCCTTGGCAGCTGCTGCCTGGCACTGGCTGCTCCAGGTAAGTTTATCATTAACTAGGATCCCCAAGTCCTTCTCCCTGTCAGATTTACCCAGTGGTTTCCCGTTCAGTGTGTAATGGTGATATTGATTCCTTCTTCCCATGTGTATAACCTTACATTTATCATTGTTAAACCTCATCTGCCACCTTTCAGCCCAACTTTCCAACCTATCCAGATCCATCTGTAGCAGAATACTTTCTTCTCTTGTGTAACGTGTAACGTGTATACGTGTAACAGATGCGTGTCTCAAGCTAGGCATAGAAGATGGCCAAGAAAAATTGGATGCCAAAGATGCACATAATCTAGAAATAGACTCAAAACAATTTCAAACTCAGATCCTGGCTGCTGTATCACGTTTGTAAAAAAATAAATAAATAAAATTAATTAATTTTAATGTGCAACCGCTCTGCACACAGAACAATTTCAACACTACTAAATGAAAAGGTTGGATATAACCAGCTGTATCACGTTTACCAACAGAAAAAAAATATTTTAATGTACGTGAGGTCTTCGGACAGCTTCATATCACTGCCATAAAATTACAACGGGGGATACAGTGGGCTGTTGTTATGACCTGGTGGTTAGGAGCACCCGGCATGACCTGATAGTTAAACTGACACAAGACAAGCTCTGGGATGTGGGAGCTCTGCTGACCGCAACCCCTAATCCTATCACACACACTAGAAATAGCCGTGGAGCGTTCCTGACTCTCACTAGACACCTCTTCACAGCCTAAGAGCTAGCTAGCCCTAGAGATAGAAAATAAAGCCTACCTTGCCTCAGAGAAATTCCCCAAAGGTAAAGGAAGCCCCCCACATATATTGACTGTGAGTTAAGATGAAGTCACAAACATAGAAATGAAACAGATTTCAGCAAAGGGAGGCCAGACTTACTAAACAGACAGAGGATAGGAAAGGTATCTTTGCAGTCAGCACAAAAAACTACAAAAGACCACGCAGAGTGTGCAAAAAGACCTCCGCACCGACTAACGGTGCGGAGATGCCACTCTGCATCCCAGAGCTTCCAGCTAGCAAGACAAAATCATGATATCCAGCTGGACAAGGAAACAATGAACAAATAATAACTAGCAGGAACTTAGCTTCTGCTGGAATAGACAGGTCATCAGAAAGATCCAAGAGCGAACTGAACAAATGCAGGAACATTGACAGCTGGCATGGAGTAACGATCTGAGTGGAGTTAAATAGAGCAGCCAACCACAGGATAAACCACGTCACCTGTGTAAGGAATCTCAGAAGCAGCAGCTCCACTCACAGCCACCAGAGGGAGTCCATAGACAGAACTCGCCGAAGTACCATTCACGACCACAGGAGGGAGCTCGACAACAGAATTCACAACAGGCTGTATCACATTCAGCAACAGAAAAAATGCTATATTTTTTATGTGCGTTAGGTTGGTAATTTCTTCATTCGGCCTCTCACAGTTTACTAATTCTCCTATGCATGAGGACGGGAATACTCTGAACCTGGTTTTCTCCCGTCCCGGCTCACTTCACGACTTTACTAACTCCCCTCTCCCGCTCTCGGACCACAATTTCTTTCCGTCTCTGTCAAGAATTGTCTGCTCACCTGGGATACCCCCACCTACCACACATATTGGAATACACATACCATTAATACCCAGCAGCTTATGGACAATCTCCACACATCTTTAGCCCCTATCTCCTCCCTCTCCTGTCCAGACTTAGCATTGTCACACTTCAATAATACACTGAAGAATGCCCTAGATGAAGCAGCACCTTCTACACGCAGAAAGACCCGACACAGACAACGGCAGCCCTGGCACACTATGCAAACACGCTTTCTTCAGCATTGCTCAAGGTGTGCAGAGCGGCAGTGGAGAAAATCTCACTTAGCAGAAGACTTCATCCACTATAAGTTCACGCTCAAAACCTATAACTCTGCCCTTCATCTGGCCAAACAATCCTACTTCACCACACTCATCACCTCACTATCCAACAACCCAAAACGACTTTTTGAAACCTTAATCTCCCTCCTGAAACCTAAAATACAGGCTCCCATCACCAACCTCAGCAATGAGGATCTAGCCACTTATTTCCTAGAAAAATGAACCACATCCATCAGGATATCTTAGCCCAATCTCCTCAGTGCCTGGAGACCCTGCCCTGCCGCACCTCAAGCTCACTAGACATCTTTGAGCCTGCTTCAGAAGAAAAAATTTCCAAGCTCCTCGCTTCTGCTTGTCCTACCACCTGCAACAGTGACCCCATTCCTTCACATCTCCTGCAGTCTCTCACCAGTGGTCACCACTCACCTGACTAAAATATTTAACCTCTCTCTTTCTTCAGGTATCTTTCCCTCCTCATGTAAACATGCCCTTTACTTAAAAAGCCATCCCTGGACCAGAACTGCACTGCTAACTACAGACCTGTCTCTAACTTTTCCTTCATCTCTAAACTCCTGGAACGCTTGGTCCACTCCCGTCTAATCCGCTAAATCTTGGATAACCCTCTCGACCCCTTACAATCTGGTTTCCACTCTTTACGCTCCACTGAAACTGCTCTCACTAAAGTCTCTAATGATCTAATAACAGCTAAATCCAAAGGTCATTGCTCCCTGCTGGTTCTCCTGGATCTCTCTGCAACATTCGATAGCTCCTCCTCTCTATGCTCCGCTCTATAGGCCTCAAGGACATAGCCCTCTCCTGGTTCTCCTCCTACCTCTCTGACCGCTCCTTCACTGTATCTTTTGCTGGCTCCTCTTCCTCTCCTCGTCCCCTTTCTATCGGGGTTCTGCAGGGCTCAGTCCTAGGCCCCTTCCTCTTTTCTCTCTACACTGCCCCTATTGGACAAACGATCAGCAGATTTGGGTTCCAGTACCATCTCTATGCTGACGACAACCAATTATACACTTCTTCCCCTGACATCACCCCTACCCTAATTCAAAATACCAAGGATTGTCTGTCTGCTGTCTCTAACATGTAATCCCTCTATCTGAAACTAAATCTCTTTAAAATGGAACTTCTTGTGTTTCTCCCTTCTACTAACCTCACTCTACCCAACATCGAAATTACCCTGGAGGGATCAACCATAACTCCCAAGCAGCATGCCCGCTGTCTTGGGGTCACTTTCGACGCTGAACTTTCTTTTACTCTCTATATCCGATCCCTCACTCGCTCTTGTCACATGCATCTTAAAAACATCTCCAGAATCTGGCCTTTTCTCACCTTTGAAACTGCTGAGACTCTTACTGTCGCTCTTATTCATTCCCGTCTGGACTACTGCAACTCTCTTCTGATCGGTCTCCCTCTTACCAAACTTTCACCTCTCCAATCCATCTTGAATGCGGCATCCTGGGTCATATTTCTGTCCAGCCGCTTCACCGATGCCTCCATCTTGTGCCAGTCATTACACTATCTACCCATTCGCTACAGGGTCCAGTATAAACTCATCTCTCTCACCCACAAAGCTCTCCACAGTTCTGCACCGCGTTATATCTCCTCTCTCTTCTCTGTCTATCGCCCTACACGTGCCCTCCGTTCTACAAATTACCTAAGACTAGCAGTTCCCGTAATCTGAACCTCGCACATCCGTCTCCAAGACTTCTCTTGTGCTGCGCCAGCTCTCTGGAATACACTTCCCCAGACGATCAGGCTGATACCTAGCCCCGACCTATTCAAGCACGCTTTAAAAACCCATCTCTACCACATCAACTACTCAGTAAATTAACTTTGCCCTGTTCCCTCCTTCCAAATATTATTCTGAATCTGCACCCTGCTATTCATCTGTCTCCACACCCTCCATGCACATGATAACTGCACTTGATACTTGACTATTGCACTTAAACACACAGGCTGATGACCGGATTATGCAGCTTTATATGAAAATCCCTATTTATTATAATTGCCAGACCTGAAATAACAAGCACTTTTAACCTATTGTGTCCCCCCATTGCCTTGTAGATTGTAAGCTTGCGAGCAGGGACCTAACTCCTAATGTCACTGTTTAAATTGTCTTAACTTGTATTGAATTTATTGTCTGTACATGTCCCCACTTAATTGTAAAGTGCTGCAGAATATGTTGGCGGTATATAAATAAAAATTATTATTATTAATATTATTATTATTATTCCATTCATCTCCTTGGCATAACCGGATTAGATTGTATGCTCCTCGTGGATCCAGCTTGGTAAAAATCCTAGCACCTCTGAAACGGTCAACCAACTCTGGGATCCATGGTAGCAGATACTTTTTCTTAACTGTGATCTGATTGAGACCCCCTATAAACAATACAAGTGATTTTTTCCCATCCTTTTTCTTAGCAAAGAGGAATCTGGCTCCAGCTGGTGAAGAGAATAAATTCCCTCCCCAAATTCTCTTTAACATACTTGGACAAGGCAGGAGTCTCCACCTGGGACAGGGAGTAAATATGGGCTTGTAGAGGTGAGGATCCCGGAAGCAGGTGTATAGGGAAGTCATATGACCTATGTGGAGATAACATCTCTGCTTCCTTTTTGTCGAAGATGTCAGCATATGAACAGTAAGCAGATGGTAATCCTGACAGGGATGATTGCACCACTGGTGGCTGGACCGGTTCTACAGATACAAGACACTTCTCATGACAAGATTGTCCCCAACAAAGCACCTCTCCGGGTCTCCATTAAAGGACAGGTTCATGCATGTGGAACCACGGACCAGCCAGGAGAAGTGGATGAGACAGGCTAGGGACCACACAGAAGGTGACGTTGTCCACCTAAACGGCTTCACATAGGGGCCTTCCATCAACAGATGACACTAGCAATGGATACTGGAGTTGTTGAACTGGGATCTGGTAGCGATCTACCACTACCTGCTGTATGAAGTTCCCTGCACCACTGGAATCCAATTACACAGTTTGATTACATTGGAGTTGCTAAAGAGAAATTTATTCCAAGTACAGGTAACATATTATTTCTACATGCCTAATAGTTGGGCTATAAGACTAATGGGTGTGGAATTCAAAAACTTGAGTTTCTTGATTTATCCATAGTGAACGATGTTATTATGTGTTGTCAATTTTAGTGCCAATAAAACTCCATAAAAATTTGTAACGAGCAATACAAATGAAGCTTCAGAATTAAAGTGAGGTTAATCAGAATATAGAACTATTAGAATAAAGAAGATGCATTTATGGAATTTCTCCATGTAAGCAGTAGAAACCCCAATCTGTCTACATTGATTGTTCTCTTTTGCAATCATCTTGGCAGCCAGCTTAACATATATTGTGTAATGTACTTTTTATTACAGAGAAAACCCCCCACCATGATGCATAACATTATTGATACTTGAGACACAGGAGATAACATCTGAAGAACAGAAGAAAGCACACTGAAAGCAATAAACATATAATCCTACTGAGTGAGAAAAAATGCAGAACACAGAGCAAATCATTGACTGGCATGTAATACAAAAACTATTACCTTTTACATCAAAGAGAGTGGTCATTGTGCAGTGAGCAAGATTTTATATTCTACAGTTTCCATATATTTGCTACATTCTTTGTAACAAACCTCTTGTAGGATAATAAGTTTCCCTACCTAGTAGATTCAGCATAACCTCACAGCACACACCCATGATAGTATGCTTCCATCACCATTTTGACAAAGTAAATGTGTCTTCAGATAAGACTGGCTGCTTTGTATAGATTGAAGAAAAAAGATTTAGAAATAATTTAGCTACAATTAGTAATAATTGAATAACAATATTTAATTATTAGGACAGATCCCATTATAAAGATATTGTTATAAAGTGATATGCACCCTACCCTCGCCCCCAGTGATTCTGAAAGACAAGGTGATGCAGTGGAGCTCGATTGGAGCCAATTCATAGTTACAGTCATGGCCAAAAGTATTAACACCCCTGCAATTCTGTCAGATAATAGTCATTTTCTTCCTGAAAATTATTGCAAACACAAATTATTTGGTATTATTATCTTCATTTAATTTGTCTTAAATGAAAAACCACAAAAAGAATTGTCCTAAAGCCAAATTGGATATAATTCCACACTAAACATAAAAAAGGGGGTGGACAAAAGTATTGGCACCATTCGAAAAAAATCATGTGATGCTTCCCTAATTAGTGTAATTAACAGCACCTGTAACTTACCTGTGGCACCTAACAGGTGTTGGCAATAACTAAATGACACTTGCAGCCAGTTGACATGGGTTAAAGTTGACTCAACCTCTGTCCTGTATCCTTGTGTGTACCACATTGAGCATGGAGAAAAGAAAGAAGACCAAAGAACTGTCTGAGGACTTGAGAAACCAAATTGTGAGGAAACAGGAGCAATCTCAAGGCTTCAAGTCCATCTCCAAAGACCTGAATGTTCCTGTGTCTACCGTGCGCAGTGTCATCAAGAAGTTTAAAGCCCATGGCACTGTGGCTAACCTCCCTAGATGTGGACGGAAAATAAAAAAATGACAAGAGATTTCAACGCAAGATTGTGCGGATGTTGGATAATGAACCTAGACTAACATCCAAACAAGTTCAAGCTGCCCTGCAATCCGAGGGTACAAAAGTGTCAACCCGTACTATCCGTCGGCGTCTGAATGCAAAGGGACTGCATGGTAGGAGACCCAGGAAGACCCCACTTCTTACCTCGAGACCTAAAAAAGCCTGGCTAGAGTTTGCCAAAACTTACCTGAAAAAGCCTAAAACGTTTTGGAAGAATGTTCTCTGGTCTGATGAGACAAAAGTAGAGCTTTTTGGGCAAAGGCATCAACATAGAGTTTACAGGAGAAAAAAAGAGGCATTCAAAGAAAAGAACACGGTCCCTACAGTCAAACATGATGGAGGTTCCCTGATGTTTTGGGGTTGCTTTGCTGCCTCTGGCACTGGACTGCTTGACCGTGTGCTTGCCATTATGAAGTCTGAAGACTACCAACAAATTTTGCAGCATAATGTAGGGCCCTGTGTGAGAAAGCTGGGTCTCCCTCAGAGGTCATGGGTTTTCCAGCAGGACAATGACCCAAAACACACTTCAAAAAGCACTAGAAAATGGTTTGAGAGAAAGCACTGGAGACTTCTAAGGTGGCCAGCAATGAGTCCAGACCTGAATCCCATAGAACACCTGTGGAGAGATCTAAAAATTGCAGTTTGGAGAAGGCACCCTTCAAATATCAGGGACCTGGAGCAGTTTGCCAAAGAAGAATGGTCTAAAATTCCAGCAGAGCATTGTAAGAAACTCATTGATGGTTACTGGAAGCGGTTGGTCGCAGTTATTTTGGCTAAAGGTTGTGCAACCAAGTATTAGGCTGAGGGTGCCAATACTTTTGTCTGGCCCATTTTTTGAGTTTTGTGTGAAATGATCAATGTTTTGCTTTTTGCTTCATTCTTTTTTGTGTTTTTTCATTTAAGACAAATTAAATAAAGGTAATAATACAAAAGAATTTGTGATTCCAATCATTTTCAGGAAGAAACTGAGTATTATCTGACAGAATTACAGGGGTGTTAATACTTTTGGCCATGACTGTATCTGTTTAGTGGGGCAGAGAAGAAGCAGTGAAGGGGACTCAGCATTATAGCAAATATGTATAGTTTATGTGTCATTCACATCCATATTAACATATACCAGTTTAATACGGTGTTACTCAACATGTGTAGATCTTAAAGGGTTTGTCTGCAAAATACATCCATAGATTGTACAGTATGTTTAATTCAGGTGATTCAACTGCTGGCACCCTTGCTAATCATGAGAAATACAGTGGCATGTAAAAGTTTAGGAACCCTTGGTCAAAATTAATGTTATTGTGAACAGTTAAGCAGGTTTAAGATGAAATCATCTCTAAAAGTTCTAAAGTTAAAGATAACACATTTTCTTTGTATTTTAACCAACAAAAAATACATATTTTCATCTTTTAGATTTTAAAAATTTAAAAAAGGAAAGTGGGCCAATGCAAAAGTTTGGGCAACTCAAAAGAAATCACCAAACATGAGGTCATGATTAAGTACAACACTTGTGTAAGAAAGGGAAAAAATGCTTTATTACTATAATTATTAACAACATGGCACAACAACAGCGAACACACCACACAGATTAAAATAGATGAAATTACACAAATAGTTAAAAAGATGTGGTCCGGACCAATGCGGAGGTAATATATATGAGTAGTTAAAAGAGATGTATATGGATGGTAAGGGGATAATCCCATAAATCAGAGATGAAAGCCAATGCCTATTATAAGTGCGTCAAAAAACTAAAGTAAAAGATAAAAAATAAGAAGAAGAAATGTCACAAACCATGGAATTAATGCTGAATGGTGTATCAGAATGTGTGCACATGACCACATCTGTGCCACATATGTACAATATAAGAGGCGTAAGTTTAAAGTCATGAATGGCACGGAAGCAGGAGATTTGCACACAAAATGCTGATGATTATTAGATAGTACGTACAAATGAACAGCATAGAGACCAAGCCATGACAGTAAAGACCAGATGTGTGAAATAAGGAATCAAAGGAGGCAGAAGGTCCAATCATACAAACATAGATGAAAGATACCTTACCAGGAAGGTCCAGGAATCCAAGTGTGGCACACACCCGACACACATTTCAGATATAATCCTGCACCAGAGGGTGACGGTGCACTATGGACTAGAAGTTTAACTCCTTAGCGACCGCCGATACGCCTTTTAACGGCAGCCGCTAAGGGTACATAAACCACAGCGCCGTTAATTAACGGCGCTGTGGAAAAAGTAAATAGCGCCCCCCAGAGTCGGATTGTCTCCGGGGTCTCAGCTGCCGAGACCCCAGAGAACATGATTCGGGTTTTTTTTTACCGACCTCGCATTTGCGATCGCCGGTAATTAACCGTTTACCGGCGATCGCAAAAAAAAACGTGATCTCTTTTTAATTTCTCTGTCCTCCGATGTGATTGCACATCAGAGGACAGAGAAAGGGGGTCCCAGATAGCCCCCCGATACTCACCTATCTCCCCCGGTGCTCCTCGTGGCTCCCGGTGGGCGCCGCCATCTTCAAAATGGCGGGCGCATGCGCAGTGCGCCCGCCGGCCGGCCCCGGGAGAATCTTTGGGGTCTCGGCTGCCGGGGGTAGCCGAGACCCCAAAAAGCATGATCGGGGTCGGTTTTACCGACCCCTGTTTTGCAATCACCGGTAATTAACTGTTTACCGGCGACAGCAAAAAAAAAAAAAAGTCAAAGTGTAATTCTCTGTCCTCTGATGTGATCGCACATCAGAGGACAGAGAAATAGGGGGATTCGGGGACCCTGCCATACTCACCTGTGTCCCTGGGTCCTCCTGCTGTTCCTCCTGGCCGCCGGCAAAAGAAAATGGCGGGCGCATGCGCAGTGCGCTCGCCATCTGTCTCCATCTGCCGGCCGGCAGGAGAACAGCAGTTGGGGCTAAAATTAGGGTTAGGGCTAGGGTTAGGGTTAGGGCTAGGGCTAGGGTTAGGGCTAGGGTTAGGGCTAGGGCTAGGGTTAGGGCTAGGGTTAGGGCTAGGGCTAGGGTTAGGGCTAGGGTTAGGGCTAGGGTTAGGGCTAGGGTTAGGGCTAGGGTTAAGGTTAGGGTTAGGGCTAGGGTTAGGGCTAAGGCTAGGGTTAGGGTTAGGGTTGGGGCTAAATTCAGGGTTAGGGTTCTTTCACACTTACGTCGGTACGGGGCCGTCGCAATGCGTCGGCCCGACATACCGACGCACGTTGTGAAAATTGTGCACAACGTGGGCAGCGGATGTAGTTTTTCAATGCATCCGCTGCCCAATCTATGTCCTGGGGAGGAGGGGGCGGAGTTACGGCCACGCATGTGCGGTCAGAAATGGCGGACGCGACATACAAAAAAACGTTACATTGAACGTTTTTTGTGCCGACGGTCCGCCAAAACACAACTGATCCAGTGCACGACTGACGCGACGTGCGGCCATCCGTTACGATCCGTCGGCAATACAAGTCTATGGGCAAAAAACGCATCCTGCGGGCACATTTGGAGGATCCGTTTTTTGTCCAAAACGATGGATTGCGACGGATGCCAAACGACGCAAGTGTGAAAGTAGCTTTAGGGTTAGGGTTGGGGCTAAAGTTAGGGCTAGGGTTGGGGCTAAAGTTAGGGTTAGATTTGGGATTAGGGTTAGGGTTTGGATTAGAGTTGGTATTAGGGTTAGGGTTGGCATTAGGGTTACGCTTGGGATTAGGGTTAGGTTTGGGATTAGGGTTAAGGTTAGGGTTGTGATTAGGGGTGTATTGGGATTAGGGTTAGGTTTGAGGTTAGGGTTGAGATTAGGATTAGGTTTGTGTTGGATTTAGGGTTTTGATTAGGGTTATGGTTAGGGTTGACATTAGGGTTGTTTTGGGGTAAGGGTTGTGATTATCGTTAGGGTTAGGGATTAGGATTATGGATTGGGTTGGGATTAGGGTTAGGGGTGTGTTGTGGTTAGGGTTGGAGCTAGAATTAGGGGGTTTCCACTGTTTAGTTACATCAGGGGGTCTCCAAACATGACAGCCAATTTTGCGCTCAAAAAGTCAAATGGTGCTCCCTCCCTTCTGAGCTCTGCCATGCACCCAAACAGTGGGTTACCCCCACATATGGGGCATCAGCGTACTCGGGATAAATTGGACAACAACCTTTGGGGTCCAATTTCCCCTGTTACCCTTGTGAAAATAAAAACTTGGGGGCTACAAAATCTTTTTTGTGGAAAAAAAAATATTTTTTTATTTTCACGACTCTGCATTCTAAACTTCTGTGAAGCACTTGGGCATTCAAAGTTCTCACCACACATCTATATAAGTTCCTTGGGGGGTCTAGTTTCCAAAATGGGGTCACTTGTGGAGGGTTTCTACTGTTTAGGTACATCAGGGGCTCTGCAAACCCAACATAACGCCGGCAGACCATTCTATCAAAGTCTGCATTCCAAAACGGCGCTCCTTCCTTCCAAGCTCTGCCGTGCGCCCAAACAGTGGTTTACCCCCACATATGGGGTACCAGCCTACTCAGGACAAATTGTACAACAACTTTTGGGGTCCGATTTCTCTTGTTACCCTTGTGAAAATAAAAACTTGGGGGCTAAAAAATCTTTTTTGTGGAAAAAAAAATATTTTTTTTTTCACGACTCTGCATTTTAAACTTTTGTGAAGCACTTGGGCATTCAAAGTTCTCACCACACACCTAGATAAGTTCCATGGGGGGTCTAGTTTCCAAAATGGGGTCACTTGTGGGGGGTTTCCACTGTTTAGGCACATCAGGGGCTCTCCA
The DNA here is from genome assembly GCF_032444005.1 of Ranitomeya imitator. Taxonomy (NCBI): domain Eukaryota; kingdom Metazoa; phylum Chordata; class Amphibia; order Anura; family Dendrobatidae; genus Ranitomeya; species Ranitomeya imitator. The sequence continues at coordinate 383,775,735 of NC_091282.1, forward strand.
AACGCGACATGGCGTCCAATCTCAATTCCAGACAATTCTACATTGAAAAAGTAAAACGGCACTCCTTCTCTTCCAAGCTCTGCAGTGCGCCCAAACAGTGGTTTACCCCCACATATTGGGTATTGACGTACTCAGGAGAAATTGCACTACATCTTTTGTGGTCTAATTTCTCCTGTTACCCTTGTGAAAATAAAAATTTTGGGGCAAAAATATCATTTTTGTAGAAAAAATGCGATTTTTTTATTTTCACGGCTCAACGTTATAAACTTCTGTGAAGCACATGGGGGTTCAAAGCGCTCACCACACATCTAGATAAGTTCCTTAAGGGGTCTAGTTTCCAAAATGGTGTCACTTATGGGGGGTTTCCACTGTTTAGGCACATCAGGGGCTCTCCAAACGCGACATGGCGTCCGATCTCAATTCCAGACAATTCTACATTGAAAAAGTAAAACGGCGCTCCTTCACTTCCAAGTTCTGCGGTGCGCCCAAACAGTGGTTTACCCCCACATATGGGGTATTGGCGTATTCATGAGAAATTGCATAACAAAATTTATGGTTACATTTCTGTTTTTACACTTGTGAAAATAAAAAAAATGGTTCTGAATTAAAATGTTTGCAAAAAAAAGTTAAATGTTCATTTTTTCCTTCCACATTGTTTCAGTTCCTGTGAAGCACGTAATGGGTTAATAAACTTCTTGAATGTGGTTTTGAGAACCGTGAGGGGTGTAGTTTTTAGAATGGTGTCACACTTCATTATTTTCTATCATATAGACCCCTCAAAATGACTTCAAATGTGATGTGGTCCCTAAAAAAAAATGGTGTTGTAAAAGTGAGAAATTGCTGGTCAACTTTTAACTCTTATAACTCCCTAACAAAAAAAAATTTTGTTTCCAAAATTGTGCTGATGTAAAGTAGACATGTGGGAAATGTTATTTATTAACTATTTTTTGTGACATATCTCTCTGATTTAAGGGCATAGAAATACAAATTTTGAAAATTGCAAAATTTTAAAAATTTTCGCCATATTTCCATTTTTTTCATAAATAATCGCAAGTAATATCGAAGAATTGTTACCACTAACATAAAGTACAATATGTCACGAAAAAACAATCTCAGAATCAGCGGGATCCGTTGAAGCGTTCCAGAGTTATAACCTCATAAAATGACAGTGGTCAGAATTGCAAAAATTGGCTCTGTCACTAAAGGAGTCCAGGGCCTATAGCATGAGACCAGAAGATCATAACGAGAAATCAAAAGATCATGCAAGTGAGCATACCAATAATAAAGAAAAATAAATAAATAAAGAATGAATGAAAGTAATAATAAGTGACTATAAAAAGTGCAAACATGAATGTTAGGAGTCGAGTTCCCGCCGCTGCACGGGGGAATCTCAAACTTGTCTGCTGCGGTCTCTCATTCTGCATTGGTCGCAGTGGAGCCTGCTCAGCAGAGACGTCAGTCCCAGCGTCTCGCTCAGTCTGATTCTGTGCAAAGGGTTACTGCTTCCTTTCCAGGCTCTGCCATTGTAGCCTGTACTGATCAGCGGCAAGCAGACGTCTCTGGGACTAAGTCTTGCTTTTTCCCTTCTGAGCATGCCCAAAGGAAGACCTCTCAGTGGAGGTCTGGGGTCACATGCTCAGGTACTGCAGCAGCTCCTATTGGTCCTCTAGGAAGGTCCTGAAGTTGCTCAGTTTCTGTAGCAATTCTCATTGGTCCTCTAGGAAGGTCCTGAACTAGCTGCAGCTATAAAAGGTTCGCATGGCCACATGGCCATGCGCTAGTATACTCTTGTTTACGTGTGTGTTGTGAGTGAAAGTCGCTCTTTAAACATCCCCTCCCTTGTGTTTGAATGGTCGCGTAAGGAGGATGATTGTAATCTAGCGCCCGACTTGTTACCAACACTAGTACAGAAGCAGCGTCTATTACTGTGACCGCCAGTGCGGCGCTGTGCGTTATCTCCGCACTTTCCTAACCCAAGTCTGGGTGGCTAGTGGCGTCCGCCAGAGCGGCACTGCATGAACTCTCGTGCTACTTTATTATTATTTCTGTTACGTGCGGTACTGCGGCTCTGTGACACAACAGGGTTCGCTTCTTTCACACAGGGTGAAGCAAACCTGTGTGTGTATCCTTATTGTACCGCCATATAGTTCATCATTGCTTATCAGCAGGTTCCATCTCTGCACGGTGGACCATGGGCAGCGAACGCACCTTATTGCTTTTCTCTAATTATTTGGTGCGTTCCGCTAGCCCTAACATTATACTAGTGCCAGGGTCTGGCTAAGTAATGACGGATGAACAGTGATTGCAGGGGTACATCCAGCTGCTGGAGGGCAGGTTGGTGGCTCTCGAGCGTGCAACCTCAGGTGTGGATGTTACCGCAATAGCTGTTCAGGCTGCTAGCGTGGCTGCGGCAGCTTTACCCACTGCCAGCTCTGTTCCGACCTTATCTCACCTCCCGCTACCAGAGAAATACTCTGGTGACAGTAAATCCTGTAGGGGTATCGTGAGCCAGTGCAGTATACACCTCGAGCTCCTGGCTGCACGTTTTCCCACAGAGCAGGCAAAGGTGGGATTTATAATTTCTTTGCTGTCGGACAGGGCATTGGAATGGGCTACGCCACTGTGGGAGCGTGACGATCATGGTGTAGAGTGCTCCTCGGTTTTTGAGCACTCTGAAACAGGTCTTTTTAGGACACCAAGTCACCCATGATACGGCGCTCCAACTGCTGGCATTGACTCAGGGTTCATCCATGGTCAGCCATTTTGTCGTTCACTTCTGGACATTAGTGTCTGAGCTGGAATGGTCGGATAAAGACCTTATCCTGGTATTTTGGAGAGGGCTGGCTGACCATGTGAAGGACGCTTTGGCCACTAGGGAGATTCCCGCCACACTGGAGGAGCTCATAGCTATGTCAACCCTCATCGACCTTCGTTTTCACGAGCGAAGGTTAGAGTGAGCCCAGTGTAAGCAGAGGTTTTGGCTGGCTCCCACCTTCGCCAAATCTCAGGAATCTCCGGTCCAGGCGTCCAAGTCACATGAGGCCGTAGAGGTGTTGCATGCGGGATCTAAGTCCCGGCCCGCTCATGCACTTAAGGTCTGTCATGTTTGCCAGCAGTCAGGACATCTTGCCTCCAAGTGTTCTCAGCGGTCGGGGGAACGTCGGTGTCTAGTGGTAGTTGGAGGAGGTACACTAGACACGGAGACGTTTTCCTCTAAATTGTCCTTCAAGGGGACAATTACCATAGGCCCATCCACTCTTATGGTAGAGCTTTGCCTGGACTGTGGGGCGGAAGGCAATTTCATGTCATCTGCTTTCCCCAGCATCACGCAAGTGGTGATGCTCGCCAAACCTGTGACTGTTCCAGTGGTAAATGGGTCGACACTACCCTCACAGATTACACATCAAACCATTCCATTCACTCTTTCTATGTCTCCATCACATCAGGAGATTATCTCCCTATTAGTCATTCCTGAGGGAATTGATGAGGTCCTGTTGGGGATCCCATGGCTTCGCTATCATTCTCCTCATATAGAGTGGTCCTCAGTGAAAATTTTGGGATGGAGTAAATCCTGTGAGGGTAGATGTCAGAGGGATTGCGTTCAGGTTGCTACTAAAGAGGTACCTGCAGATCTTTCCTTTCTCCCCAAGCACTATTGGTCCTATGTGGACGTGTTCTCCAAAAGGGCTGCGTAGACTCTTCTGCCTCACCACCCCTATGACTGTCCTATTGACCTCTTGCCTGGTGCAGCCTCCCCGGGGTCGAGTCTATCCGTTATCTCTTCCGGAGATGGAGGCAATGTCCCTGTACATTCAAGAGAATCTGGCAAGAGGATTCATTAGAGTGTCAGCTGCAGGGGCTGGGTTCTTTTATGTGCAGAAGAAGAATGGAGAAATACGTCCATGCATAGACTACAAGGGTCTTAACGCCATCACCGTTAAGAATAAATACTCACTACCTCTGATATCTGAACTTTTTGATAGGCTACGGGGAGCAAGGGTATTTACTAAGTTAGATCTGCGGGGTGCTTACAACCTGACTCGCATCCATGAGGGGGAAGAATGGAAGACTGCTTTTAACACCAGGGATGGGCACTATGAATATCTGGTGATGCCCTTCGGGCTATGTAATGCCCCAGCCGTTTTCCAAGACTTTGTGAACTACATCTTCCGGGAGATGCTCAGCACCTCAGTCGTAGTCTATCTGGATGATATTCTCATCTCTCCAGATATTGACTCCCATAGGAGAGATGTTTGCAAAGTCTTCACCCTCCTATGGGCAAACTCCCTCTATGCCAAGTTGGAGAAGTGCGTGTTTGAGCAGGAGTCCTTGCCTTTCCTTGGCTATATCATCTCTGCCCAGGGATTGGCTGTGGATCCTGCCAAGCTGCAGGCTGTGATGGACTGGCAAGAACCCCATTCTCTTAAAGCGGTGCAGCGCTTTATGGGATTCATTAATTACTATCGCCAGTTCATCCCACACTTCTCAACTTTGGTAGCTCCCTTGGTTGCCCTCACCAATAAGGGAGCAAATCCCAAGATGTGGTCGGAGGAGGTCTTCAAGGCGTTTCTCTCGATTAAGTCACACTTCGCTAGTGCTCCCATCCTACATCGCCCCGATGTAGATAAGCCATTTATTATGGAGGTGGATGCCTCAACCGTTGGTGCTGGAGCAGTCCGCTTCCAAAAGGATGCTCAAGGTCAGAAGTATCCTTGCTTCTTCTTCTCCAAGACCTTTTCACCAGCAGAGAGGAATTATTCCATCGGGGACAGGGAGTTGCCATGAAGTTGGCTTTCTCAGAGCGGAGACACCTCTTGGAGGGAGCACCCTTTCCCTTCCAAGTGTTCACAGACCACAAGAACTTGGTGTACTCACAGGCGGCCCAGCGGCTGAATTCTCACCAGGCTAGATGGTCCCTGTTCTTCTCCCAGTTCCATTTTACTCTCCATTTTCTCTCCAGGGAGAAGAACATTCGTGCCGACGCTCTCTCTCGCTCCATAGTGTCATCTGAGGAGAAGGAGGATGAGCCTCCGCTTATTGTCCCTTCTGAGAGCCGGAGAACTGTGGCTCCAGTTTCGCTAGAGTCTGTGCCTCCAGGCAAGACTTTTGTTACATCTAATTTGCGACCGGAGGTTCTCTCTTGGGCTCTCTCGTTCAGGGTGGGTGGACATTTTGGGACCAAGAGGACATCTGAGCTATTGTTGTAGTTTTTGTAGTTTTGCTGTGATGTATACAGATGTACATTGAAGAGAGCAATGGCTGCAATGATGCCATTAACATGTTCTAGTATCTGAACCTTCGGGTGCCAGGCCTACAAAAATGAGGGAGCAGGGGCAGATCGCATAATAGATTATGACTTTCGTGGTTTATGTACCATATTATTCGGACTATAAGACGCACCCAAGTTTAGAGGAGGAAAATAGAAAACAAATTGAAGCAAAAATTGTGGTTACTGTAATTATGTACTAAAATCCCCCATCCTGGTTTATATATGTCCCCAATCCAGGTATACCTGGCCCCCTCATCCCCATCCTGGTATACATAGTCACCTCATCCCCATCCTGGTTTGCATCACCCCCTCATCCCTATCCTGGTATGCATGGCCCCCATCCCCATCTTGGTATGCATCGCCCCTAACAGAAAAACATTACCATTCTACTTACCTTACCTGCGTTCCTGTTCTGATGCCAGCAGCTGATTTCAGCTTGTAAACAAGCATGGCCGTGACGTTATGCACTGCTTGCAAGCCAAGGACAGCTGCTGGAAAACTTACTGCTCCCCAAATACTACGCAAGCGCAAAAAATTGACCAATGGGTTTGGATTGAATCATGACTGGAGTATGAGAAGATGATGCATGTAAGAGTGCGTTAACTGTTGTAGATTTTTGGAATAGATCTGTCATGACTCTGTTGTCAGGTGTCCTGGGACTAGGGGCTCCTTCCCTGTCCCTAACACTAGGGGCACCCTAGCTTGCCCTGTTCCTCAGATTACTTCTGATGGTGAAGACATTGGGATCACATACGTTGCCTTAGCTCCTGATTCCACCCTCAGTCTGTACCCTTTCTATCCTAGAAAAGGGATCTCCTCAACCGACAACATCCATTTCTCTGGCTTGACAAATAATTTATTCTCTCTGAGTTTCTGTAAGACCTGCCTGATATGTACCTGATGTGACTCAAAATCAGGTGAATAAATTAATACATCATCAAGATAGATTACAAGAAATCTACCTACCAGGTGACTAAAGATATCATTTACAAAGACTGCGGAAAAGATTGCTGAAAGACGGTGCGAGCATTAGTCAACTCAAAAGGCATCACAAGTTTCTCATAGTGCCCCTTAGCTGTTTTCCCCCATCCACAGACCAAAATAGAAAAATTACCCTAAAAGATACCTTTATTTAACTCTTAAAATTGCATCAATAAAGAAAAAATTATAAATATAAACTAACACCGACACACAGTGGAACTGGGTAATGGTGGGCCGGTGCAGTGGACCAAGGGACCGGGGGGAAAAAAAGGGCAAATTCCTAATCAGACCCTGATAAGATCCTAAATGACCTGTGCCCTACCTAGCACTGGAGGTTGGCACCCTAAATTCGATATGGCGCCCCCACTCCGTGTCGGCTGTCCTTCGTGTCCCTACAACGCCCTATCTACCCAGACCCAAAACCCTCCACATCATGCACACACAAAAACCAGATCTAACTGAGTAGTGATGACCTTAAAAAAAAACCTTTTTGCCTAAACAATAGACCAAAAAGGAAGGTTTGCCAAACAAAATGCGGCTATAGTTTATCTTAATACTGTGTCAACCAGTATGGGCCGTACCTGTATATATAGAGATTGACACAAATGTAACTCAGCGATCAGTGATTAGACCTAGCATGCTCGAAAAAAATATTAATGAGCACCTTGTTCCTTTCTCAATGAGGCATAATACCCAGGTGCATTTTTACTGACTATCATAAATATGTCATCATATAGATAAAAACGCAGCATGGCCACACATTATTCGTTTTTTGCCATTATGGTCTACTCCAACTTATGGTCCCCTGATGAGCCCCTATACTAAGAGGGGGTGAAACGCATTGGGATGAGGACACTGGGACAAAGGATGTTACATTTACCCAGATAAGTCTACCTATTATGGCGTTCCTAGCATGCTGCGTTTTTATCTATATGATGGCATATTTATGGTAGTCAGTAAAAAAGCACCTGGGTATTATGCCTCATTGAGAAAGGAACAAGGTGCTCATTAATATTTTTTTCGAGCATGCTAGATCTAATCACTGATTGCTGAGTTACATTTGTGTCAATCTCTATATATACAGGTACGGCCCATACTGGTTGACACAGTATTAAGTTAAACTATAGCCGCATTTTGTTTGGCAAACCTTCCTTTTTGGTCCATTGTTTAGGCAAAAAGGTTTTTTTTAAGGTCATCACTACTCAGTTAGATCTGGTTTTTGTGTGTGCATGTTGTGGAGGCTTTTGGGTCTGGGTAGAGGATAGGGCGTTGTAGGGACACGAGGGACAGCCGATGCGGAATGGGGGCGCCATATCGAATTTAGGGTGCCAACCTCCACTGCTAGGTAGGGCACAGGTCATTTAGGATCTTATCAGGGTCTGATTAGGAATTGGTCCTTTTTTTCCCCCTTGTCCCTTGGTCCACTGCACCGGCCCACCATTACCCAGCTCCACTGTGTGTCGGTGTTAGTTTATATTTATAATTTTTTCTTTATTGATGCAATTTTAAGAGTTAAATAAAGGTATCTTTTAGGGTAATTTTTCTATTTTGGTCTTCGAATTAAATATACCCTGGTTGTATTTTGTTTAGTCTTCCCCCCATCCACCTCTTTAATACAAATGTGATTATACACCCCCTGAAATCCAGTTTAGAAAACCATTTTGCTCCTACAATCTGAGTAAAGAGGTCCGGTATGAGAGGGTGCGGATACGGATCCCAGGAAGTGATCTGATTGAACTCTAGGGACATAACCACCCATGTTTATTCTTTGCAAAGAAAAACCCCAAAGCAATGGGAGATGAGGATGGTCTGATATGACCCTTTGCTAAACTTTCTGCAATATAGTCCTTCATATATAGTCTCTCTGGACCAGAGATATTATATTGTCTGCTCTTTGGCAGCTTGGCCCAACGGACAAGATTAATGGCAAAGTCATAAGATGGGGAGGAAGTTCTTGGCACCCTTGCTATGAAAACACATCCCCAATGTCAGACAGGTATTTAGGCACAGACTGGGTATCCACCCTTGCAACCCGGGTGCCCAAGCAGTGTCTTTGACAATAGTCACTCGACATTACCACCTCCAGAGTCTGCCAATCTACTACAGGGTTGTGCAGAGTAAGCCAAGGTAGTCCAAGGGCAGACCCTCTGGCACATAATAGTCAATACCTTCTGAGTGCATGGCCTCTACCCGTTGATGTAACTCTCAAACAAAGTGAGTAAAATACCCTTGTCTTACATATGCAGAGTAATGGCTATTATGAGTATAGGTCTGGACAGTGTATGTGGTTTGAGGCCCTAGACGAACCTAGCGTACATCAAATTAGTTGGAAAACTAAGGAGCCCAGGTTGCGGTGAGATTAGCTCCTTAGTTTTCCAATGGCTGTTTACAGTGATGTAATGAAGGACATGCACCCATGAAATGGTGCTTTTTCCTACAGTAAAAACACACTCCCCTTTATGCCGAACTACAGTTTGATTCCCAGAATCTGTCGCCCTACCCAACTGCATGGTTCCTCAGATGACTCAGACCAGGTTTCCCTTGGCCCCGGACCTCCCACACATTGGGCTGTCTCTTTATATCTCTGATGAAGACAGAGATCCACCCGGATAACCAGTTTCATACAATACTATTGGTAGAAAAATGTAAGGAAAGTAATACAGGTAGTTGGCTGATCAATTGACCCATAGTAAAACCTTTTATAAGGTTGAAGTTTCAATTAAGACATGGTAGCTAAGGGAGCATTGTAAGCCTTCTTTGCTGGGAGCCCAGATACCTCATGCCACAGCTCAATTTTTTTTAGTTTCCCAGCCACACTCAGGTGGTACAAACATCAGTTTCATAGACTACTATTGGTAGAAAAATTTAAGGATAGTAACAAAGGTATATGACTGATCAATTGACTCACAGTTAAACATATTATTATGGCACAGCAGCAGTCAGCAGTAGGCCATGCATGTTGTATCAGGATCTGGGCCAGCATTTAGAGCAAGGAATTGAAGTTTCAATTAAGACATTGTAGCTAAGGGAGCGGTATAAGCCTTTTTTTACTGGGAGCCCTGATACCTGATGCAACAGCTCAATTGTTTTTTCCCTGCCAAACTCAGGTGGCACAAATATCAGCATCAATTTACCTACAGTATTGGCATCAATTTAACTACAGTAGATATTTGATAATGACATAGCAAAAGTCAGCCATGTTCCATGAATGAAGTATCAGTTTCTAGGCCAGCATTTAGAGCTTTGAATAGAAGTTTCAATTAAGACATGGTGGCTAAGGTGAAAGTTAGGTGGTCTACACATTCAGAGTTCAGCTGGATGTGCTTATCTATCAGGACACCTCCAGCAGTACTGAAGACATGTTCTGAGAGAACGCTGGCTGCCGGACATGACAAAACCTCCAAGGTGTGACAGGCAAACTCAGGCCACTCTTCCATTTTTTAAAACCAAAGTGCAAATGGGTCCAACCCCACCCTGATGGCATTGATATTGAGCTCCAGACACTCCTGTGCCATGCTCTCCCGTCGTTCACAACGAGTCAGACTTGTACTCTGTTCTGCTGTTGCACGGGCTGCTATAAAAAATGTATGAAACAACTCAAAGAAATTGCTTATGCCACTTACACTGCTGCTAACACTGCTAGTGTTTATGCAATGGTGCCATGATGTTACTGGGGTTGGAGATCTATAACTGGGATGCACAATGTGTGTCTTACTGCTGTCTTGGGGAAAACCACTTTTAAGATTGTCTACAAGCATGTTTTGTTACTAGAGCATGTGCGCATCCCTTTTCAGGGGGAAGCATCTGGCTAAATTAACTCTTGTACCGTATATCTAACAGAGTGGCACCCAGTAGTCAGCACTATTTCTAAACCTAAGAATACGGGCATCGTGTTGAAGATAGTGCAGCAAGAAGACGCTCATGTGTCGGGTACTTCCATGAAGTCCATGGTGTGTTGGTGGCGGGGGTAATACTCAAGGTTGCTTCCTCTGTTCCCTCCCACCAACCATGGACAAAAGAGAGGGGATTATTATCGTCTACATCTCCTGTATGCGCATCCATCACCTCATTTTCCTCCATTTATTGCCCGGCTCCTGCATCTTCACTAACAGTTTGTTTGGTACCATGAGCCCCCCTCGATCCCTGTAAACCACCCTCAAATGGCACCCGCCTGTGTGATAACAGTCCGGAAATTTGAAATATTGTTATCCGTTTTGCTTCCTCCTCTGCTTCCACCTCTTCCTCTGGGACCACGACCTCCTCACATGGACTATTCAAAGTCATTTCCAGCATGTAGATGACCAGAATAGTGATGCTGATGATGGCATTGTTAGCACTAACCATCTTAGTAGCTATTTCAGAACTGTGCAGAAGGGTGCAGAGGTCCTTCATCTGTGGCCAATACGCAAGCGTGATTTGCACCATGTCTAGACTGCGTTTGGGTTGCGCAAAAGAACATACTGAACTAGGGCTCGTCGGTGCTGCCACAGTCGCTGCAACATCTACAGAGTGAAATTCCACCGCATCGGAACATCACAAATCAAACGGTTAACTGGTATGACTTCTGTAGTGATGCAAGTCGATGACCTGCAGGGTGCGATCATCGGAAGTGAACACACATCGACCGTGCTTTCTGCAGCAACGCATCTAGCCCGGGATAGTGGCATAGAAATTGCTCACATTGAGGACGTGAGCCATGCAAGTCACTGTGTGAGGTTGCCCTAGCATAGGGCCGCCACCAGGTTTGCACCATTATCGCACATGGCCTTCCCTATCTCCAGGTTCAGTGGAGACAGCCATTGCCCTAACTTGGCCTGTATAGCTGTCCACAACTCTTGAGCTGTGTGACTGCAATTCCCAAGGCATATTAATTTAAAAACACAGCCTCACTGTGGTGAGCCATGGCTGCGCAGTACGGAGGAGGGAGTTATTCTATCTGCACTTTTGGAACATGTGTCAGATTAAGGGAGAGATTGAGGTCACAGGTGGAAGCCCTATAGGAGGTGGAGAAGGCAGAAACAGTGGAAGAAGTGTTAGATACAGTGGTTTGTCTCGCAAGCCTTGGGGATTCAAAGCCTTCTGGAGCAGCCCATGCTGGTGTAGCGCAGGCACAGCTTTCTTAGAGAAATAAAGGCGACTGGGCATCTGGTACATGGGGATTGCAACTTTCTGAAACCGTCTGTATCCACCAGGCGGAAAGGCAGCATTTCTGTGGCCAACAGATTGGAGATGGTGTAGTTCAAGCTCTTAGCTTTGGCATGTGTAGGAGGAAACATTCTTTTATGTGACCACAACTGCGGGAGCAAGGGCTGCTGTGCTGAGAGAGGTGAGAGAAACATGTGTTGTGCTAGGTGACACAAAAGCAGCAGTCATGTCCACTTCCATAAAAGCTGAAATGCACTCACTCACCCTGACTGTAGGGGGTAAACAAGGGGAGTTTCTGCTACAGGAGACCTATATGAGAAGACTTGACATGGTGACATAAGAGGAGAAGCAGCAGGTGTGGTTGATGAAATGGCTGGTGGTTGGCGAGGCCAGCTAGTCCGCATTTAGCACAGTGAGATTCCCACACTAAGGCATGTTGATTGCCATGTGCCGTTTAATGCATGTAGTTGTAAAGTTTTTGCAATTTTTGCCTCTACTGAGTTTATTTTGCAAATTTGACAATTAACGTATGTTGGGCCATTCTTTGCAGTCTCAAAAAAGGCCCAGGCTAGGAAACCTTTGCCGCCCCTGCAAACTGCACTCTCATGACCGGTAATAGCATGGCCAGAATTGGGGCTGAGGATGCAGTGCTTGTCATGGTTGCATCACTTCGTTGCTGTGTGGGAAGATGCAACATAACCTCCTTGTCTTCTTCCTCCTCCACCCTCTCTGCTGAGCTACTCAGCTGTGTACCTCTGGGTGCACACCAAGTGGGATCTACAACCTCATTGTCAACCTTTCAATTCTCACTCTCCTCACCCTGAGAGTCACCCTCCTCCTTTTCCTGCCCTGACATCACTGTAAAGTACTCTTATGCCTCTGGTATTTGAGTCACATCAGGATCATCTCCACCCTTGATGGTTAACGTCTAGTGACGAGGGTTTGGATTCTGCTCGAACCCTACTTTGTCCAGCCACGGATTCAACATGAAAACATCTTGGTCATTGGTGCAGATGCTTTCCTCCTCTGGATTCTGTGATTTTTTGGAGCAGACCTATTATGCCCAAAGAATAGAATGTGTGAACAGCTCTGGAGAATGGCTCATCTGTGGTTTCCCACAGTCCGTTGGGCGTTTGGAAATTTTTGATGTGGTGGGAAACAATGGTGATTGGGGTACCACCTCTGAAAACACACCAAAAACAGGCATAGATGCTTACCTGTCTAAATGGTCCTCAATACAAAAGCACAAGCAGGGTGCAGCGGACCCAAATGAAATAGCAAATGCACAGGTGCAATACAAATGAAACAGCGAGCCTCTGAGGATTGTGTGTGATGTTGGGTTGGGGAAGGGGAGGAGAGGCCACTTGATGCAGCGCTTGCCATCCACTGTAACGCATGCTCTTTCTGAGCCTCATCTACAAGGTGTACCGCTGTGCGACTGCCAAAGAAAGGGAGTCGAGTAGCAGATCCAGTAACAGATGTTGTCAGTTGTCTTTGGATAGGTCAAGACGATGTTTATTCAGTTATTCAGTTCATTAACATTAACACCTAACCCACTTACACGTGTCAAACCCCAAGCCTATTCCTCCTTCCACCATGACCTTGCTTTTTCCCACTGATGTTGTAGGTACCCTCCCCTCTTGTAACCTGCTGTTTCCATAGTTGTTAGTCACCTTTCACTAAATGATCAATCACTATTTATTTTCTTAAATGTAACAACACTGTTACCTAATGATGTTTAAGTGGAAATCAGGCCTTCTGATTTCACACTGAAACACAATTTTATCCCAAACCATAAAGATTAGCTAATTGGGCCTTGTGGGTGCACACTAATATTAAGGTTAAAGGGAAGGTGCCACGAGTATTCTTGTAGTTTGTTTTTTGTGAAATTAGGCTTAAAAAAGTCATTAAAATGTATTAATGCAATGTTTGCACTGTTTGCAAACATTTCTGTAGGAAAAATATTATATATTTTCTTACAAATATATATATTTACCACTAAGGGGAGCATTTTCCGTTTTCGACCTCAAGCAGCTATAGTAAGACTTACCAGCTTTACTGTTAGCAGCAAAATTGGGGCAGTAAGTGCTGACATCACCATTTCCCTCCCCTTTTGGGTGTTCTAGTATCCCTGGGGCAGAATGAAGAGTAGCATCAAAGGGCAACACCATTTTGTGGGTGACTGCCCTGTGATCTGCTATCACCAGCAGCTACTGTCTCTCTCTCTCCCATCAGTCCCTCTCACCCAGATTACATGATTCTCTCACATCCCTCCACAATGTCTGGCCATTCACTGCAGAGCTGCAGCTCCATCTTATCTTACTGAGGGATGAATCACAACTCCTGCCAAGCAGCTGACAACTCCTGTTCCAATAATGCTAATGGTACACTGTTGCTCCTTGATGTCTCTGCTATTCTGCCCACACTTTTCTCCTGCATTTTACTCCCCTCAGCCATCAATCTAGGATCTGTTCTGCTGGAAGCAGTACTGCTTATGTTAGCAGATCCGAGGGCTCCATGAATATGGCAGAAGAACACTCCCACTGCTGTGAATTCTGCAGTCCACACAGGCATGCCCAGTTCACAGCAGTGACAGTTCTATTACAATAGATAGGGTAGGCAGGGCTGCCACTAGAAATTTTGGGGCCCCATACTGGCAACATTTTCGGGGCCCCCTTGAGACTCCGCCCAGGCTCCACCCCAGCCCCGCCTCCAGGCTCCACCCCTCGAACTGTCCACAGTCCCACCGCTATCTCTTGGAAAATCTCCACTTCTCACCTATCACACATTAACAGTTCCCATCACCAGATCACACATATAGCCGGCAGCTTTTGTTTTGGCCAAAAGATTTTTTAAGCCGCCACCAGAACACGGTAGACACTTTTGGCCGGGCCCTACTGTACTGTAACCTACTAAATATTTGTTAAAATATGCAATACAATTTAGGTATATTTTTATTTATTTTTCAATTTTTAAAATGACCTATAATACTACATACAAGGAACAAATACCACAACACTATGACCAGATGACATATTACCACCACAGTGATCGAATAATATAAAATACAAGGAACAAATACCACAACACCATGACCAGACCGCATATTACCACCACATAGTGACTGAATACTACAATACTGATCAGTAATAAAAAAAAACAACCACAATACTATCACCATCAGTGCCATTATACACAGGAGATCTGTAATTAGTAAGCAGTGTCTGTGTACAGGTAATACAGTGATCACCGGTGACATTATACACAGGAGCTCTGTATATAGTATACAGTGTATAGTGTCAGTGTATAGTTAACACTGACTCACCAGTGACGTCTCTAGGTGAAGTCCTTCATCTTTCATCCAGCACAGACCGCCATCATTTCTTCCAGCCAGGACTCGTCTCTGCAGGAAATAACACAGTTATCTCGAGTTCCACTTGCAGAATACATTACTTAATTTTCACAGCCTCTACATTACACCACATAAAGAAGGTGACATAGTATCACTCTGCACAGTAACAGGACCTCCCCCCATTTAAAACAGTATACTCAAAAAATAAAATAAATACATCACTGCAATAATAATATCCCTTAATTAGCCCCTATGATAATATTCGCCATCCTAGCCCCCGTGTGTCTCATTGCAGGCTCCAGCCATATGTTCTCCCATCCTGCCCTCATGAGTATCCATTCTGCCCCATATGATCTCCCCATCCTGCCCCATCTGTCTCCATCGTATCCATCCTGCCCCATCTGTCTCCAATCCTGCCCCATCTGTCTCCATTCTGCCCCATCTGTTTCCAATCCTGCCCCATCTGTGTCCAGCACTCTGCCCCATCTGTGTCCAGCACTCTGCCCCATCTGTTTCCAATCCTGCCCCATCTGTGTCCAGCACTCTGCCCCATCTGTGTTCAGCACTCTGCCCCATCTGTGTCCAATCCTGCCCCATCTGTGTCCAGCGCTCTGCCCCATCTCTGTCCAGCGCTCTGCCCCATCTCTGTCCAGCGCTCTGCCCCATCTCTGTCCAGCGCTCTGCCCCATCTCTGTCCAGCGCTCTGCCCCATCTCTGTCCAGCGCTCTGCCCCATCTCTGTCCAGCGCTCTGCCCCATCTCTGTCCAGCGCTCTGCCCCATCTCTGTCCAGTGCTCTGCCCCATCTCTGTCCAGCGCTCTGCCCCATCTCTGTCCAGCGCTCTGCCCCATCTCTGTCCAGCACTCTGCCCCATCTCTGTCCAGCACTCTGCCCCATCTCTTCCCAGCACTCTGCCCAGCACTCTGCCCCATCTCTGCCCAGCACTCTGCCCCATCTCTTCCCAGCACTCTGCCCCATCTCTTCCCAGCACTCTGCCCAGCACTCTGCCCAATCTCTGCCCAGCACTCTGCCCCATCTCTTCCCAGCACTCTGCCCAGCACTCTGCCCCATCTCTGTGCAGCACTCTGCCCCATCTCTGTCCAGCACTCTGCCCCATCTCTGTCCAGCACTCTGCCCCATCTCTGTCCAGCACTCTGCCCCATCTCTGTCCAGCACTCTGCCCAGCACTCTGCCCCATCTCTTCCCAGCACTCTGCCCAGCACTCTGCCCCATCTCTGTCCAGCACTCTGCCCCATCTCTGTCCAGCACTCTGCCCCATCTCTGTGCAGCACTCTGCCCCATCTCTGTCCAGCACTCTGCCCCATCTCTGTCCAGCACTCTGCCCCATCTCTGTCCAGCACTCTGCCCCATCTCTGTCCAGCACTCTGCCCCATCTCTGTCCAGCACTCTGCCCAGCACTCTGCCCCATCTCTTCCCAGCACTCTGCCCAGCACTCTGCCCCATCTCTGTCCAGCACTCTGCCCCATCTCTGTCCAGCACTCTGCCCCATCTCTGTCCAGCACTCTGCCCCATCTCTGTCCAGAACTCTGCCCCATCTCTGTCCAGCACTCTGCCCCATCTCTGTCCAGCACTCTGCCCAGCACTCTGCCCCATTTCTTCCCAGCACTCTGCCCCATCTCTTCCCTGCACTCTGCCCCATCTCTGTCTAGCACTCTGCCCCATCTCTGTCCAGCACTCTGCCCCATCTCTGTCCAGCACTCTGCCCAGCACTCTGCCCCATCTCTTCCCAGCACTCTGCCCCATCTCTTCCCAGCACTCTGCCCCATCTCTGTCCAGCGTTTTGCCCCTGTGTCCAGCACTCTGCCCCATCTCTGTCCAGCACTCTGCCCAGCACTCTGCCCCATCTCTTCCCAGCACTCTGCCCCATCTCTGTCCAGCGTTTTGCCCCTGTGTCCAGCACTCTGCCCCATCTCTGTCCAGCACTCTGCCCCATCTCTGTCCAGCACTCTGCCCCATCTCTGTCCAGCACTCTGCCCCATCTCTTCCCAGCACTCTGCCCCATCTCTTCCCAGCACTCTGCCCCATCTCTGTCCAGCGTTCTTCCTTGGGCCCCCGGATCGCCGCTCTAAAAAAAAAAAAAAGAAGTTCTTCTTACCTGCCGCGCTCCTGCGGCGGGCGAAGTCTCCACGCAGCTGCAGCGTGCATGCACTCGCCGGCGACTGACAATGATGTCAGACGCCGGCGACATGCACGCACGCTGCGGCTGACGTCAGCGCCTGCCAGCCTCAGATTGGCTGGCGGCGCCGCGGCTGTTAACTATTGACGTGCGGGCCCGCGCCCGCACGTCAATAGCTTAAAACAGCTGCAGCGTCGGCGCTAAGGGCCCGGTTAGCCTGCGGCTGCCGGTAGGGGCCCGGTGAGCAGATAAGAGGGGGCCCGATGCGGGCCCCCTCTGCTCACCGGGCCCCATACGCCAGTCACGGCCGTCATGCCCTGATGGCGGCCCTGAGGGTAGGCATCTGCCTGTTATCTCTTATGACCATGGGGTGCCATATTATGACACTGATAGTGTTGTGCTGCTACTGTGAAAGCAAGATGTCAGCCTCCAGTGCCTTCTTTAAACTCCTGTAACACACGAAATATGTTTCAAATGCAATCAAAACTTGGTTATAACAGCATGTTATGCTACATTACATTGATGTATTAATGATCTACAAACACAGTACCTTCCCTTTAACAATTTTTAAGTGAAAATCTGGTCTTCTGATTTGCCACTGAAACACAGTTTTATCACAAACAATTCGGATTAGCTAATTGGCCCTCCATACTGCACCCCAATATTAAGCCTAATAATTTTTAAGTGGAAATATGGCCTTCAGATTTGTCCCTGAAACGCAGATATATCACAAACGACTTGGATTAGCTAATTGGCCCTCCAGGCTGCACCCGAAAATTAGGCCTAACAATTTATAAATAGAAATCTGGCCTTCTAATTTGCCACTGAAACACAGTTTTATCGAAAACGATTTGGAGTAGCAAATGTGGCCTCCAGACACTGACACACAGTTTTTTTCACAATCTAGTTTGATGCTTGAAGATTGATTTCACACAGAACAGAATCCTATCTAGTTAACTGACAAGTTCATTGAGAAAATGGCACCAGTAAAACAAAATGTCCGCTTGTTATATTGCCAGGGACCTGTGACGTTAGCAGCCAATCACAGAAGACCATGTGTCATGATGTTGTGAATGGTTTATGCGCCCTCATTGGCTACCAGAATTAACACACATAAAGTTAAGGGGAAAAAAAGAGCGCATCGCTCCTCTAACCTCTCCACAACCCCTCCCCTCATAGAACACATCACCCCGTCCTACCCACTCATCATATAGCACCACTATCCTAGCCAAAGTAATAACAAAAGCATTTGTGTAAACGCGATGATTTACCAAACTGTGACCAAATTTTGCTGACTTTAAGTAAAAATGCTGGTTAAAGAGAACACGAATCTGAACATGCTACATTCGTGACGAATTTGAGATTGCGAACGTTTTCCAAACTTGTTTTCTCATCTCTAACGGTTAGTACCTGGTTGCACCCCCTTTTGAAAGTATCACAGCTAATGCTGTTTATAGCCAACCAAGAGACTTTCAATTCTTGTTTGAGAGATTTTCATTCATTCTTCCTTGGAAAATTCTTCCAGTTCTGTGAGATTCCTGGGTCATCTTGCATAGACTGCTATTTTGAGGTCTAACCACAGATTTTCAAGGATGTTTATCATCTTTATGCTGATGAAACACAATTATACACGCCATCCCTTGACCTTACCCCCGCTGTACTACAGAACACCAGTGACTGTCTGTCCATAGTCTCCAACATCATGTCCGCTCTCTATCTGAAACTCAACCTTTCCAAAACTGAACTTCTTCTGCTCTCACAGTCTACTGACCTCCCTAAATCTGACATCTCCCACTCCGTGGGTGGCACCATAATAACACCCTGGCAGCAGGCGCACTGTCTGGGTGTTACGTTTGACACCAATCTTTCCTTCACCTCCCATATACAATCTCTTTCCCGCACTTGTCTCTTGCACTTAAAGAACATCTCTAGAATCTGCCCTTTCTCACCATGGAAACCACAAAAACTCTCACTCTTGCCCTGATCCACCCCTGCCTGGACTACTGTAATGCTCTATTAATTGGCCTCCCCCTCACTCGAGTTTCCCCTCTCCAGTCCATCCTTAATGCAGCAGCCAGGGTTGTCCACCTGGCTAATTGGTACTCGGACACATCCGCCCTTTGCCAGTCATTGCACTGGCTGCCCATTCAATATAGGATCCAATTGAAACTGCTTGTTCTCACCCACAAAGCTCTCCACAGTGCAGCACTCCCCTACATCTTGGCAAGGCAGTCCAGCATGTTCATTGGCTGCAAAAAAACATGCTGTGCGAGTTACTTCTATACTATAACAAATAGTGCCCAGTGTATTTACTCATCACTGAAATCCACTGCCTCGGGGTAACTCTCGACTCGTCCAAACTCTTGCCACCTCCAACTCAAAAATATTGCCAGAATCTGTTCCTTCCTCAGCCCACAACCTACCAAAACACTTGTGCATGCCCTCATCATCTCCTGCCTCGACTACTGCAACACCCTCCTCTGTGGCCTCCCCGCTAACTCTCTTGCACCACTCCAGTCTGTCCTCAACTCTGCTGCCCGGCTAATCCACCTCTCTCCTCTCTACTCCCCTGCTTCTCCCCTCTGCAAATCCCTCCACTGGCTCCCCATTCCCCAACGAATCCAGTTCAATCTACTAACACTGATCTACAAAGCCATCCACAACCTGTCCCCTCCCTATATCTCTGAACTAATCTCCCAATATCTTCCCTCACGTAATCTCCGATCCTCCCAAGACCTCCTACTCTCCTCCACACTTATTCGTTCCTCACACAACCGCCTCCAAGATTTCTCCCGAATATCCCACATCCTCTGGAATTCCATGCCTCAACATGTCCGACTATCCACCACCCTTGGATCCTTCAGACGGAACCTGAAAACCCATCTCTTCAAGAAAGCCTACAGCCTGCAATAACCATTCTGCCACCTCACCATCGCCAGAGCCGCCGCCTTGCCATCGCCAGAGCCGCCGCCTCGCCCCTACCTTCTGTCTCTTCCCCACTATCCCATAGAATGTAAGTCCGCAAGGACAGGGTCCTCTCCCCTCTGTACCAGTCTGTCAATGTAAACCTGCTTACTGTAATCGATATCTATAACCCTGTATGTAACTCCTTTCTCATGTACAGCACCATGGAATTAATGGTGCTATATAAATAAATAAAAATAATAATAATAAATAATCACTAGTTGTTTCATCACAGACATTTATGGCATATCCACAGAATATGGCAATGTCAAACTTATATAGTTTTTTAATATTTTAGTAACTAATGAAATTCAGAACTTTTTAAACATATTTAATAATAATAATTTTTATTTATATAGCGCCAACATATTCCGCAGCGCTTTACAAATTATAGAGGGGACTTGTACAGAAAATAGACATTACAGCATAACAGAAATACAGTTCAAAACAGATACCAGGAGGAATGAGGGCCCTGCTCGCAAGCTTACAGACTATGAGGAAAAGGGGAGACACGAGAGGTGGATGGTAACAATTGCTTTAGTTATTCGGACCAGCCATAGTGTAAGGCTCGGGTGTTCATGTAAAGCTGCATGAACCAGTTAACTGCCTAAGTATGTAGCAGTACAGACACAGAGGGCTATTAACTGCATAAAGTGAATGAGAACATAATGCGAGGAACCTGATTTTTTTTGTTTTGTTTTTTTAAATAGGCCAATATTTCAGTTAGTGTCTTCATAATATTTTTATTTTCCATCAACTAATATCATTTTTGGTTAAATATGTATTAATTGCATTTTTTGCATATTTGGGGGAAGATAGTGACTGAAAAAATTCTTCGGTTTTGATTCTTTTTCTCTAACTTTGTATTTTCATAGATCAGACTGTGGGATCAAAGATGACAATGTCTTCAGTAGATGCGGTCTGAATCTACTATGGCAACCCATTTCCATTCTGAGTTTGCATTGCAGATTTCTGTTATAATTCAGATTGGGAAGACTGTGGTGCTTTTTGGTGATTAAAAATGTACAGTATTTTTTTTTTTTAACATATTGTTTTAGTCCTCAAAGGGATTTCGAACCTTGAACCATTTGCAATATGTACCGCAAAATTAAAGTATTGCAATGTATAGTGAAATTAAATATCTCTTATTAAGTCCAGCTACACGTTAGGCTTCATTTTAACCCTTTAATATCCCACAGTTACGACTTAGAAGTAACAATGGTTGTCTTTATGGATCCATCCAGATTTGAACCACTAAAATGTTGCTGTCTGAAATTGACAGCGGTTTCTAATTGGTTCATCGTCAGCTATTGGAGCTTGTATAGCAAAGCTGAATAACACACTCCTGAGCCTGCTCCTTACACCTGCATCTGATGTGTGGTGTACATCTATGTCTCATGTTGGTAAAGGAAGAAAAATAAATCTCTACACAAATTTTGACCACTATGGTAAATTGTAAGCTACAAATCAAGAATCAGGAAAAAATTGGACCCTAAGGAGTTGGCTAGGCTTTATTATAAGCACAATTTTTTCTTTGGAGTTTTAATTGTAATTTTTCCATTTGTCTTACAATTAGAAAAGCACCAAAAAACATCTATTTCTGCTCCATAGAGTTCTATAAATACTGAACTTCTTATTTTTAACTATGTGGTCAAATACAGTGTGAGTAGAGACTGAAAGATTTTTTCTTGCCTTTTTTTTCTTTAGATTGTTGTTCTTTAAACTAATATGGTCTCTTAAAAATACTGATAAAAATGTTCCTTATTGTTATCTGAGAGATGTGTGTATAATCAATTAACATCAATAAAAATGTCTAGTGATATTTATTATATTCATATTTAGAGAAAAAGATGCATATACTGTAGTCCACATGACACATGAATGGCATTACACTAAAACTTTGTTGCTATCTGAATCGGAAGCTTCATTCAAAGTTTCCATTGCTGATCCAACTAAAACATGACACCATGGCAGAAATTGGACAGATCCCATTATAATCCATCATAGTAATGTCCATCTTGAACCAGACCTGGCAATGATTGCACTTTTGCTGATCTGCTCCCATTACAAAGCAGATCAATGGAAATGAAGTACACAGATGTGAACAGAGATTCACAGTGACGACATAAGAACATGATGGCTATACTCTTCAGATAAATGTCAGCTAAATGTGCTGACTTTGGTGAGAATGGCTGATATAATATCAAGGGGGCCCCAAACGCAGACTTTAGGTGACAAAAAAAATCAGGCATGTTGGTTTTCATAAGGTTTAGCTACAGCTTAGGCTGCCGTCACACTGGCAGTATTTGGTCAGTATTTTACATCAGTATTTGTAAGCCAAAACCAGGAGTGGAACAATTAGAGGAAAAGTATAATAGAAACATATGCACCACTTCTGTATTTATCACCCACTCCTGGTTTTGGCTGAGAAATACTGATGTAAAATACTGACCAAATACTGATCGTGTGACGGCAGCCTTAAGGTACCTTCACACTAAACGACGCTGCAGCGATCCAGACAACGATCCGGATCGCTGCAGCGTCGCTGTTTGGTCGCTGGAGAGCTGTCACACAGACCGCTCTCCAGCGACCAACGATGCCGGTAACCAGGGTAAACATCGGGTTACTAAGCGCAGGGCCGCGCTTAGTAACCCGATGTTTACCCTGGTTACCATCATAAAAGTAAAAAAACCAAACGCTACATACTTACCTACCGCTGTCTGTCCCCGGCGCTTTGCTTCTCTGCTCTGGCTGTGAGCGCTGGGCAGCCGGAAAGCAGAGCGGTGACGTCACCGCTCTGCTTTCCGGCCGCTGTGCTCACAGTGAGTGCAGGAAAGCACAGCGCCGAGGACAGACAGCAGAAGGTAAGTATGAAGCGTTTGTTTTTTTTACTTTTAGGATGGTAACCAGGGTAAATATCGGGTTACTAAGCGCGGCCCTGCGCTTAGTAACCCGATGTTTACCCTGGTTACAAGCAAAGACATCGCTGAATCGGTGTCACACACGCCGATTCAGCGATGTCAGCGGGAGAGCCAGCGACCAAAGAAAGGTCTGGCCCTCTAGCCCCGACCAACGACATCACAGCAGGATTCTGATCGCTGTTGTGTGTCAAACTAAACGATATCGCTAGCCAGGATGCTGCAACGTCACGGATTGCTAGCGATATCGTTTAGTGTGAAGGTACCTTTACTCTCCCAACTGAAATTAACCTGAATGCTTAACTGAGCATGCATGTTTATGGTTTCATCACCAATTTGTGAGTTCAAGCTGCAAATTATATGAATGAAAATCAGTATGTCAGCTCAGTACAAAAGGCCAGAAGAAAGCATGGAAATGCCAAATAATGGTGTAAGGTCATGTTCACACGTTCAGTATTTGATCAGTATTTTACATCAGTATTTGTTAGTCAAAATCAGGAGTGGGAACAATCAGCGGAAAAGTATAATAGAAACACGTCATCACTTCTGTATTTATCACTCACTCCTGGTTTGGGATAAGAAATACTGTTGTAAAAAACTGACCAAATACTGAACGTGTGAATCTGGCTTTATTAGTAGAATGGCGGAAATTCTACCTTTTAACAGATGATTAGTGCTTGAAGTACATTTGTAAACACAAACTAATCATATACTCTAATTTCATATGTGCATGAAATTCCACTAATATGCTGTGACCAAAACTACAGTATTGCAGCTTATTCCATTAGTGTGGGCAACACAAGGTGAATGAAAGCACCCAGTTAGCTTTAGCGATACCAATGCAGCCAAAGGGCGCCTCACACACATCATACATCATAAACAGAGCAGCCACTTACAATCTATCCCTTGCTCTATTAAGTATGGCGGTTAGTGATTGACCATTCCCGCGAAACAATCTCCCAACTTTACAGCTTTACCTGTATTGCAGTGTTTCTCAACTCCTATCCTCAAGGCCCACCAATAGGTCATGTTTTCAGGATTTCCTTAGTATTGCCCAGGTGGTAATTCACATGTGCAATGTGTATGGAGATCCTGAAAATATGATCTGTTTGTGGGCCTTGAGAACCCTGCTGTATTGTGTATATGTAAAAGAACCAAATTCTTCTTCCCTTCGATCCCATTCTTCCAGTATAGAATAGAACATAGGATCAGCTTTGGATAACTGCTTAACATTATTCTACATAAAGCCAGATGTACTCATTTTAATGAACGTTTGCTAGCTTTGGCTTGTCCCATTTGCTATCCTCTGTAATTATCTTTTTTTTACTGTTTGGATTAAATATTTCTTGAGTATTTTATTTAGCACCAAATGCCACGTATATATTTCACGGGAGCTAGATTTCAGGTATGCAGGACTTAGAATAATAGATTAATCCTTCCCATTTAATAACAATAAAAATATCCCCTGACTTAACATACCTATGCTTGAGAAAGCACCATTGAATCAAGCTTTATTTTTTCAGAATGAATCATGAGCATCTTCATTGGTGGCCTCCTTTGTGGACCACACACTTTGTAATCTCTTTGATACGGTCTTTTATTAGTATAAACAAACATTACAAAATCATGGCCTCTGTGCCTAGTCTATGGGACCAGCGTTTATCTCCCCAGTACTAATGCTGACAGAGCCTGGTATGCACTACCTTCCTAAACTAACAGGATTAGAACATGTCTCTTCAATAGCTTTGAATAGAACATACCATGGCTTCAATGTAACGCCTTTTTTTCTAATGTATTGACTGAACAGATTTATGGACAGCATGTAAGTATAGTGAGATAATCACAGGAAACAGACAAGTGTTTTGTTAGAAGTATTCGGAGAACTGTAATGATTATCATTACTGTTTGAAACATTCCGAGCATCACCATGGTGGTGTCATTGTGTGATTAACACGCTGTTATCATCAGCACGTAGATGAATTAGAGGAGATTTAATAAAACAAGAGTTATGAAGTGTGAAGGACATTTAAATGAAATATTACATTCATTACAGAATCTACTTCTTCAAACCATAGATATTGATTTTTTTAATACCTGAACCATTTGCTATAATATGGACATAAAACAGCTTTAACTTTCTTTTTCCTAGATGACTTGCAGCATGAAAATATAGCTGCAATGAAACTAGTGGTAGGTGAACTTAAGCACCACTCCAGCAGTTTGCTTTTTTTTATTGCAGCGATGGAGGTCTTAGTAACATAGTAACATAGTAACATAGTTAGTAAGGCCGAAAAAAGACATTTGTCCATCCAGTTCAGCCTATATTCCATCATAATAAATCCCCAGATCTACGTCCTTCTACAGAACCTAATAATTGTATGATACAATATTGTTCTGCTCCAGGAAGACATCCAGGCCTCTCTTGAACCCCTCGACTGAGTTCGCCATCACCACCTCCTCAGGCAAGCAATTCCAGATTCTCACTGCCCTAACAGTAAAGAATCCTCTTCTATGTTGGTGGAAAAACCTTCTCTCCTCCAGACGCAAAGAATGCCCCCTTGTGCCCGTCACCTTCCTTGGTATAAACAGATCCTCAGCGAGATATTTGTATTGTCCCCTTATATACTTATACATGGTTATTAGATCGCCCCTCAGTCGTCTTTTTTCTAGACTAAATAATCCTAATTTCGCTAATCTATCTGGGTATTGTAGTTCTCCCATCCCCTTTATTAATTTTGTTGCCCTCCTTTGTACTCTCTCTAGTTCCATTATATCCTTCCTGAGCACCGGTGCCCAAAACTGGACACAGTACTCCATGTGCGGTCTAACTGGGGATTTGTACAGAGGCAGTATAATGCTCTCATCATGTGTATCCAGACCTCTTTTAATGCACCCCATGATCCTGTTTGCCTTGGCAGCTGCTGCCTGGCACTGGCTGCTCCAGGTAAGTTTATCATTAACTAGGATCCCCAAGTCCTTCTCCCTGTCAGATTTACCCAGTGGTTTCCCGTTCAGTGTGTAATGGTGATATTGATTCCCTCTTCCCATGTGTATAACCTTACATTTATCATTGTTAAACCTCATCTGCCACCTTTCAGCCCAAGTTTTCAACTTATCCAGATCCATCTGTAGCAGAATACTATCTTCTCTTGTATTAACTGCTTTACATAGTTTTGTATCATCTGCAAATATCGATATTTTACTGTGTAAACCTTCTACCAGATCATTAATGAATATGTTGAAGAGAACAGGTCCCAATACTGACCCCTGCGGTACCCCACTGGTCACAGCGACCCAGTTAGAGACTATACCATTTATAACCACCCTCTGCTTTCTATCACTAAGCCAGTTACTAACCCATTTACACACATTTTCCCCCAGACCAAGCATTCTCATTTTGTGTACCAACCTCTTGTGCGGCACGGTATCAAACGCTTTGGAAAAATCGAGATATACCACGTCCAATGACTCACCGTGGTCCAGTCTATAGCTTACCTCTTCATAAAAACTGATTAGATTGGTTTGACAGGAGCGATTTCTCATAAACCCATGCTGATATGGAGTTAAACAGTTATTCTCATTGAGATAATCCAGAATAACATCCCTCAGAAACCCTTCAAATATTTTACCAACAATAGAGGTTAGACTTACTGGCCTATAATTTCCAGGTTCACTTTTAGAGCCCTTTTTGAATATTGGCACCACATTTGCTATGCGCCAGTCCTGCGGAACAGACCCTGTCGCTATAGAGTCACTAAAAATAAGAAATAATGGTTTATCTATTACATTACTTAGTTCTCTTAGTACTCGTGGGTGTATGCCATCCGGACCCGGAGATTTGTCTATTTTAATCTTATTTAGCCGGTTTCGCACCTCTTCTTGGGTTAGATTGGTGACTCTTAATATAGGGTTTTCATTGTTTCTTGGGATTTCACCTAGCATTTCATTTTCCACCGTGAATACCGTGGAGAAGAAGGTGTTTAATATGTTAGCTTTTTCCTCGTCATCTACAACCATTCTTTCCTCACTATTTTTTAAGGGGCCTACATTTTCAGTTTTTATTCTTTTACTATTGATATAGTTGAAGAATAGTTTGGGATTAGTTTTACTCTCCTTAGCAATGTGCTTCTCTGTTTCCTTTTTGGCAGCTTTAATTAGTTTTTTAGATAAAGTATTTTTCTCCCTATAGTTTTTTAGAGCTTCAATGGTGCCATCCTGCTTTAGTAGTGCAAATGCTTTCTTTTTACTGTTAATTGCCTGTCTTACTTCTTTGTTTAGCCACATTGGGTTTTTCCTATTTCTAGTCCTTTTATTCCCACAAGGTATAAACTGCTTACACTGCCTATTTAGGATGTTCTTAAACATTTCCCATTTATTATCTGTATTCTCATTTCTGAGGATATTGTCCCAGTCTACCAGATTAAGGGCATCTCTAAGCTGTTCAAACTTTGCCTTCCTAAAGTTCAATGTTTTTGTGACTCCCTGACAAGTTCCCCTAGTGAAAGACAGGTGAAACTGTACAATATTGTGGTCGCTATTTCCTAGATGCCCGACCACCTGCAGATTTGTTATTCTGTCAGGTCTATTAGTAGTATTAGGTCTAAAAGTGCTGCTCCTCTGGTTGGATTCTGCACCAATTGTGAAAGATAATTTTTCTTGGTTATTAGCAGAAACCTGTTGCCTTTATGGGTTTCACAGGTTTCTGTTTCCCAGTTAATATCCGGGTAGTTAAAGTCCCCCATAACCAGGACCTCATTATGGGTTGCAGCTTCATCTATCTGCTTTAGAAGTAGACTTTCCATGCTTTCTGTTATATTTGGGGGTTTGTAACAGACCCCAATGAGAATTTTGTTACCATTTTTCCCTCCATGAATTTCAACCCATATGGACTCGACATCCTCATTCCCTTCGCTAATATCCTCCCTTAAAGTGGACTTTAGACAAGACTTTACATAGAGACAAACCCCTCCTCCTCTCCGATTTTTACGATCCTTTCTAAACAGACTGTAACCCTGTAAGTTAACTGCCCAGTCATAGCTTTCATCTAACCATGTCTCGGTTATTCCCACTATGTCAAAGTTACCTGTAGATATTTCTGCTTCTAGTTCTTCCATCTTGTTTGTCAGGCTTCTGGCGTTTGCGAGCATGCAGTTTAGAGGATTTTGTTTTGTTCCAATCTCCTCACTGTGGATTGTTTTAGAAATGTTCTTACCTCCCTTCTGAGTATGTTTTCCTGGGTCGTCTTTGTTCGAGTCTAATGTTTTTCTTCCCGTCCCCTCTTCTTCTAGTTTAACGCCCTCCTGATGAGTGTAGCGAGTCTTCTGGCGAATGTGTGTTTCCCAGGTTTGTTGAGGTGTAGTCCGTCTCTGGCGAGGAGTCCATCATACCAGTAATTCACACCGTGGTCCAGGAATCCAAATCCTTGTTGTCTGCACCATCGTCTTAGCCAGTTGTTTGCATCAAGGATCCTGTTCCATCTCCTGGTGCCATGCCCATCTACTGGAAGGATAGAAGAAAAAACTACCTGTGCATCCAGTTCCTTTACTTTCTTCCCCAACTCTTCAAAGTCCTTGCAGATTGTCGGTAGGTCCTTCCTTGCCGTGTCATTGGTGCCAACATGTATCAGAAGAAATGGGTGGACGTCCTTGGAGCTGAAGAGCTTTGGTATCCTATCGGTCACATCCTTGATCATCGCACCTGGAAGGCAGCATACTTCTCTTGCAGTTATGTCCGGTCTGCAGATGGCTGCTTCTGTGCCTCTCAGTAGTGAGTCTCCCACCACCACCACTCTTCGTTGCTTCTTGGCTGTACTTTTTGCTGTCACTTGTTGCTGTGTGCCCTTTTCTTTTTTGCTTGCTGGTATTGCTTCATTCTTAGGTGTGCCATCTTCATCCTCTACAAAGATTTGATATCGGTTCTTCAGTTGTGTGGTTGGTGATTTCTCCATGGTCTTCTTGCTTCTTTTGGTCACATGCTTCCACTCATCTGCTTTTGGAGGTTCTCTGACACTTTTTGCACCTTCTGTGACCAGTAGAGATGCTTCTGTTCTGTCTAGAAAGTCTTCATTCTCTTTGATGAGTTTCAAAGTTGCTATTCTTTCTTCCAGACCCCGCACCTTTTCTTCTAAAAGGGCCACTAGTCTACACTTCTGACAGGTGAAATTGGATTCTTCTTCTGGTCGATCTGTGAACATGTAGCACATGCTGCAGCTCACCATGTAGGTTGTCACATCTGCCATGTTGCTCCTAGATCCTGCTGACTTGCTGTGTGTTTTCCTTCTTGTGTAATCTACTCAGCCAAGCTCTCTTGCAATAATGTCCTACAGGCAGGTTTGGTGATGCTTTCGAAGCAGCTGGTCCCGGCTGTACCCAACGATCTTCTAGCTTAGGGAGACTTCGCTTCTCCCAGAAGGCACCTGGAATATGCAAATTAGCCTCCTGAAGCTTGAATCCCTGGTTTGGTGATGCTTTCGAAGCAGCTGGTCCCGGCTGTACCCAACGATCTTCTAGCTTAGGGAGACTTCGCTTCTCCCAGAAGGCACCTGGAATATGCAAATTAGCCTCCTGAAGCTTGAATCCCTGGTTTGGTGATGCTTTCGAAGCAGCTGGTCCCGGCTGTACCCAACGATCTTCTAGCTTAGGGAGACTTCGCTTCTCCCAGAAGGCACCTGGAATATGCAAATTAGCCTCCTGAAGCTTGAATCCCTGGTTTGGTGATGCTTTCGAAGCAGCTGGTCCCGGCTGTACCCAACGATCTTCTAGCTTAGGGAGACTTCGCTTCTCCCAGAAGGCACCTGGAATATGCAAATTAGCCTCCTGAAGCTTGAATCCCTGGTTTGGTGATGCTTTCGAAGCAGCTGGTCCCGGCTGTACCCAACGATCTTCTAGCTTAGGGAGACTTCGCTTCTCCCAGAAGGCACCTGGAATATGCAAATTAGCCTCCTGAAGCTTGAATCCCTGGTCTTATACTTACCTGCCGCCATCTTCACCTTCCATCGTCACCGCTGCTGTTGGTCTCCAATTAATAGTGCATCGTAGTTAGTAAAAAACATTTTTGATTAAAAAAAGGCGTAAAAACAAACCCACCAGCATCAAGGTGTACCCCAATCGCGTAAAAGGTTTTTAAAACTTGAGACATTTCCACTGAAGTTGGATCAGCCTGTAATTTCATTTTCCACTTTGATATTGAGTATCATTCCAAATCCAGACCTCCGTGGGATATTAACTTTGATTTACATTGATCATTTTTATGCTTTATTGTTGTCAATGCATTCAACTATGTAATGAATAAATATTTGCAACTGGATTATTCCATTCAGTGATATCTAGGATGTGAGATTTTAGTGTTCCCTTCATTTTTTGAGCAGTTTATGCTAGACAAAAAGGGATTAGTCACATATAAATGAATTTTTTCCTCCCACAAGTTCATAAAGATGCTGGCCAGAGATATTGAGAATTTTTATCCCATTGAACAACCCTGGCATTGCAAAAAAAAATTCCCCAAGAAAAGAAAAATAATTATGGGTAAGCAAAAATTGTTTGACCTGTATATATTCTTTTAGATTATCAGAATAATTGGAATACTTAGACATCTGGTCATGCAATGCAGACAGAGCTAGATCATGTGGAATGGCAGTGTATAATAAATTCACATCACAGTTATCCATAAACCCTCTTTTGACCATGCCAGATTATTTATGATATTCAAAATATGTTTGCTATCCCAAACATAGCTTGGTGAGATTTGTACTAGTGGCTGAAGTCGTTCATGAAGCCATTCACATAAATTCTCTGACATTGAACCTATATCAGAAACTATTAGCCTGAGTGGCGCCATATGGCGCAGCTGTGTGATGTCAATATCGGGATTTCTAGAATATATCAATGATAACTCTGATAATATCAAATTTTCTTGCAATATACATATTCGTCACTTCTTTCCTTCATGTCGCTACAGTTTCTTTTCAGCCATGTGTATTCACCTATCGGAATGGATTTAATGGTGTGTTTGGGGTGGCTACTCTGTTATGATCCGGTGACCTTGGAGCCGCATGGAACTTTCTCTGGAGTTGGTGCAAACTGTACTGACCGCAAATCCTGAACTTAACACCGCAACTAGAAGTAGCCGTGGGGTGTGCCTAACAAATCCTAGACACCTCGACACAGCCAGAGGACTAAATACCCCTATAGATGGAAGTAGGAATTCTACCTTGCCTCAGAGCAGAACCCCAAAGGATAGGCAGTCCGCCACAAATATTGACTGTGAGTAGTAGAGGAAAGACACACGCAGGCAGGAAACAGGATTTAGCAAAAGAGGCCACTCTTGCTAAAATAGGAAAGGATAGGACAGAATACTAAGCGGTCAGTATTAAAACCCTTCCAAAAATATCCACAACAGAAAATACAAAAAATTCCACCATCTAACTAAAGATGTGGAGCGTATATCTGCAACTCCAGAGAATCCAACAAGACTGAGAAAACACTGACACAATCTAAGCTGGACAAGAGAAAACAAATGAATAGCACAGAATTATTAAGCACACAGCATGTGTGCCACAGAAACAAAAACCAGACACTTATCTTTGCTGAATTGGCAGCAAGGCAGGAGGAACCAGACAAAGATCCAAAACCTCCCAGAACCATGGACAACTGGCAAGGACTAATGAATCCTGCATACCTAAATACCCCAGTCAGAACTGCAATCAGCAGATACACCTGACCAGGACTGCAACTCAGGGACAACTGCATTACTACCTACAACCACTGGAGGGAACCCAAAAGCAGAATTCACAACACTACTCCCCCTCTTTAGCCAATCTCACAATGGCATATTGGGAGTGTAAATACATCTATAATGTGAACAATCCCTTTATCGAGTCTCTTGTCTGGTACGGCAGACACATAGATGACACCCTAATTATTTTGGGGGGGGCAGTGTATCCTCCGTTCCAGACTTCATAGAATACATTAATAAAAATGAATACGGTATTAAATTTACCTGTAAATGGGACAGCAATCGAATTTCTTTTCTGGATTTGGATTTGGTGGGGACTATCAATCAAGTCATAGGAAGCAAAACACATCTGAAACCTTTAAGTGGAAACACAGTATTACATGCGAAAAGTAGTCACCCCAAACACACCATTAAATCCATTCCGGTAGGTGAATACACAAGGCTGAAAAGAAACTGAAACGACATGAAGGAAAGAAGTGACGAATTCAACAACTTGAGAAATAAATTACAAAAACGAAAATATCCTAAATGGACTCTAGGCATCAAATAGTTAATAATAAATCCAGAGATAGCTTGCTCGTACCCAGTGCAGATAGTAAAAAGGCAAAAAAGAACAGAAAAAATAAACCATATGTCTGTTTCCAATACAGTGGCCAATTTAACGAAATCAAAATATAGTTTTAAATAGATTACCCATTTTACGGGAAGACGATAGCCTTGCAGATATCCTAAAAGACGGATTAAATATAGTGGCCAGAAGAGCACCATCTATTGGTAGCTCCCTTTCCCCAAACTGCTTTGCTTATCAACCCGTATCTAAAACATGGCTACAATGTAGGGGTTTTTACATATGCAGCACTGCTGCTTGAAGCACATGCCGCAATGCGAAAACTAATAGTACTTTCCAAAACACAGAGGGAACGAAAACATATCAAATAAAGGAATTTATAAACTGTCACACAAATAATGTTGTTTATAAAATAGACTGCATTTCTTGTCAAATCTCCTATATAGGATGCACAACAAGGAAACTTAAAATTAGAATATTGGAACATCTCAGGGACCTAACCAGTAATAACACAACTAGCCGTAATGTTTCAGCTGTTGCCAAGCATTTTGTTACTTGTCATTCAGGTGATTATTCTATGATGACAGTACAGGGTATTGAACGGATAAAACCTTCCCAAAGGGGAGGGGATATAAAAAGACAGCTTCTCACTAGAGAAGCTTTTTGGATTTATAATCTACAAACGAGATACCCTTTTGGCCTCAACAGAAAAAACGAAATCATGTATCACTATGCTTAAAACTTATTTATTGTTTATTGTTTTTTTCTTAGCTCTTATTGTGTTTATATTTAATTTGGTAGTTTGGTTTGTTTTATTATTTAGATAAGTTCATTTATATTGCATTGACATAATTATGTCAAGGACCTGCAGAAGTAATCAGAAAAAAAAAAAAAAATGCGGCAATTTGATTGGTCCTGGATTACTATATAGTAAATGTCAGAATTCACACTAAACTAAGCATGGATTAAGATCAGACAAGATCGAAACGCGTCGCTCTCATTGTGACACTTCAGCATTCACATTTATGCAAGGATATTTTGCACTAAGATTTTAATGGAAAAATAAAGCATTGACATTTTATGGAGCTGGAACATTTCCTTTCTTCGGCTGCAATTACCATTCGTCTTGGTCCCAGATGAAGTTCCGAGCACCTGCAAGGATCGGTGAGCTGGCTGTTGTGAATTCCGCTCTTGGGCTCCCTCCGGTGGTTGTAAGTGGCACTTTTGTGAGTTCTGCTCTTGGGCTCCCTCCGGTGGTTTTAAGTGGAATGGCTGCTCCTTGGATTTAGCAGTCAGCAGCTGCTTCCACTGATTGTCTATTCTGCTCGGCTATTTAGCCTGGCTCTTTCCTTCAGCTGGTGCCACTTGTCAATGGTTCCTGGTTGGATTCACATCTCTTTGGATTTCCCTGTTATCCTGACCAGTTCTGCAAAGCTAAGTCCTTGCTTGCTCTTTTCTGTCCACAGGTTGTGGGCTTATCCGTTCTGTGCTTTCTATGTTTGTCCAGCTTGTCAGTATGAATTAATTCTGCGTAGCTGGAAGCTCTGGGAAGCAGATTTACCCTCCACACCTTTAGTCAGGTGTGGAGATTTTTGAAAACTCTGTGTGGATTTTTTGTAGTGTTTTATACTGACCGCACAGTATTCCATCCTGTCCTATCTATCTAGCTAGACTGGCCTCCTGTGCTCATCCTGGTTTCATTCTGTGTATGTCTTTTCCCTCTCCACTCACAGTCATTACTTGTGGGGGGCTATCTATCCTTTGGGGATTTTCTCTGAGGCAAGATAGTTTTCCTGTTTCTATCTTTAGGGGTAGTTAGTTCTCAGGCTGTGACGAGGTGCCTAGGGAGTGTCAGGAGCATCCCACGGCTACTTCTAGTGTTGTGTTGAGCTTAGGGAAGGCGGTCAGTACAGGTACCACTTCCTTCAGAGCTCGTTCCGTGTTGCTCCTAAACCACCAGATCATAACAGTACAAGTGGCCAAAAATGAATTAAATGCATCTCAAAAGAAGGAAAATATTCTGAGCCATTTTTTTTCTGTGCTCTGTTCTGTCTTTTTTTTCCTCTTGATCTCTGGGTGGTTCAGGATTTATGCTCTGGCATGGATGTTCAGGGTTTGTTTTCTCGTGTGGATCAACTTGCTGCAAGAGTACAGAGTATCCAAGATTATGTTGTCCAGACTCCGGCTTTGGAGCCTAGAATTCCTACTCCTGATTTGTTTTTTGGGGACAGATCCAAGTTTTTGAACTTCAAAAATAACTGCAAATTGTTTTTTGCTTTGAAACCCCGTTCTTCTGGTGATCCCATTCAGCAAGTTAAAATCATCATATCCTTGCTGCGTGGTGACCCTCAGGACTGGGTATTCTCCCTTGAATCAGGGGATCCGGCATTGCTGAATGTAGACACATTTTTTCAAGCACTCGGATTATTGTATGACGAACCTAATTCTGTGGATCATGCAGAAAAAACCCTGTTGGCCTTGTGTCAAGGTTAGGAAGCAGCAGAATTATACTGCCAGAAATTTAGGAAATGGTCTGTGCTCACTAAATGGAATGAGGATGCTCTGGCTGCTATTTTCAGAAAAGGTCTTTCTGAAGCCCTTAACCCCTTCATGACCCTGGGATTTTTCATTTTTCCGTGTTCGTTTTTCACTCCCCTCCTTCCCAGAGCCATAACTTTTTTATTTTTCCGTCAATTTGGCCATGTGAGGGCTTATTTTTTGCGGGACGAGTTGTAATTTTGAAAGACATCATTGGTTTTACCATGTCGTGTACTAGAAAACGGGAAAAAAATTCCAAGTGCGGTGAAATTGCAAAAAAAGTGCAATCCCACACTTGTTTTTTGTTTGGCTTTTTTGCTAGGTTCACTAAATGCTAAAACTGACTTGACATTATGATTCTCCAGGTCAGTACGAGTTCATAGACACCTAACATGACTAGGTTATTTTTAATCTAAGTGGTGAAAAAAAATTCCAAACTTTGCTAAAAAAAAAAAAAAAAAAAAAAAAAATTGCACCATTTTCCGATACTCGTAGCGTCTCCATTTTTCGTGATCTGGGGGTCGGTTGAGGGCTTATTTTTTGCGTGCCGAGATGACGTTTTTAATGATAGCATTTTGGTGCAGATATGTTCTTTTGATCGTCCGTTATTGCATTTTAATGCAATGTCGCGGTGACCTAAAAAACGTAATTCTGGCGTTTCTAATTTTTATCTCGCTACGCCGTTTAGCGATCAGGATAATGCTTTTTTTAAAATTGATAGATAGGGCGATTCTGAGCGCGGCAATACCAAATATGTGTAGATTTGATTATTTTTTTATTGATTTATTTTGATTGGGGCGAAAGGGGGGTGATTTAAACTTTTATATATTTTTTATTTTTTTCACATTTTTTTTTACTTTTATTTTTTACTTTTGCCATGCTTCAATAGCCTCCATGGGAGGCTAGAAGCAGGCACAACGCGATCGGCTCTGCTACATAGCAGCGATCTGCTGATCGCTGCTATGTAGCAGAAATGGAGGTGTGATGTGAGCGCCGACCACAGAGTGGCGCTCACAGCCACCGGTCATCAGTAACCATAGAGGTCTCAAGGACCTCTATGGTTACAATGGAGACGCATCGCCGACCCCCGATCATGTGACGGGGGTCGGCGATGACGTCATTTCCGGCCGCCCGGCCACATGCGGTAGTTAAATGCCGCTGTCTGCGATTGACAGCGGCATTTAACTAGTTAATAGGTGCGGGCAGATCGCGATTCTGCCCGCACCTATTGCGGGCACATGTCAGCTGTTCAAAACAGCTGACATGTCCCGGCTTTGATGCGGGCTCACCGCGGAGCCCTGCATCAAAGCAGGGGATCTGACCTCAGACGTACTATCCCGTCCGAGGTCAGATAGGGGTTAAAGATGTTATGGTGGGCTTCCCTACTCCTACTGGTTTGAGCGAATCTATGTCTCTAGCCATTCAGATTGATCGTCGTCTGCGCGAGTGCAAAGCTATGCACCATATGGCAGTGTCCTCTGAGCAGAGTCCTGAACCTATGCAATGTGATAGGATTTTGACTAGAACAGAACGGCAGGATAGGCTGTGTTTTTACTGTGGTGATTCTGCTCATGTTATTTCTGATTGCCCTAAACGTACTAGGAGGGTCGCTAGGTCTGTTACCATTAGTACTGTACAGCCTAAATTTCTTTTATCTGTGACCCTGATTTGCTCATTGTCGTCCTTTTCTGTCATGGCATTTGTGGATTCAGGCACTGCCCTGAACTTAATGGACTTAGAATTCGCCAGGCGCTGTGGTTTTTCCTTGCAGCCTTTGCAGAGCCCTATTCCTTTGAGGGGCATTGATGCTACACCATTGGCCAAGGATAAACCTCAGTACTGGACGCAGATGACCATGTACATGGCTCCTGCACATCAGGAAAATTGCCGTTTTCTGGTGTTGCATAACCTGCATGATGTTGTTGTACTGGGTTTTCCATGGTTACAGGAACATAATCCGGTGCTGGATTGGAAAACTATGTCTGTGACTAGTTGGGGTTGTCAAGGGGTACATAGTGACGTTCCTTTGATGTCAATTTCCTCTTCCCCCTCTTCTGAGGTCCCTGAGTTTTTGTCGGATTTCCAGGATGTATTTGATGAGCCCAAGTCCAGTTCCCTTCCTCCACATAGGGACTGTGATTGTGCTATTAACTTGATTCCTGGTTGTAAGTTCCCTAAGGGCCGACTTTTCAATCTGTCTGTGCCAGAGCATGCTGCCATGCGGAGCTATGTTAAGGAATCTTTGGAGAAAGGGCATATTCGGCTGTCTTCGTGACCATTGGGAGCGGGTTTCATTTTTGTTGCTAAGAAGGATGGCTCCTTGAGACCCTGTATTGATTATCGTCTTCTTAATAAGATCACGGTCAAATTCCAATACCCCTTGCCTTTGCTTTCTGATTTGTTTGCTCAGATTAAGGGGGCTAGTTGGTTTACTAAGATTGACCTCCGAGGGGCATATAATCTTGTTCGTATTAAACAGGGTGACGAATGGAAAACTGCATTTAATACACCTGAAGGCCACTTTGAATACCTTGTGATGCCATTCGGGCTCTCTAATGCTCCATCTGTGTTCCAATCCTTCATGCATGATATTTTCCACAATTATCTTCATAAATTCATGGTTGTATATTTGGATGATATTTTGATTTTTTCCGATGATTGGGAGTCTCATGTGAAGCAGGTCAGGATGGTGTTCCAGATCCTTCGTGATAATGCTTTATTTGTGAAGGGGTTTAAGTGCCTATTCGGAGTTCAGAAGGTCTCTTTTTTGGGTTTTATTTTTTCTCCCTCGTCTATGGAAATGGATCCTGTTAAGGTCCAAGCTATTCATGACTGGATTCAACCCACATCTGTGAAGAGCCTTCAAAAATTTTTGGGCTTTGCTAATTTCTATCGCCGTTTCATTGCCAACTTTTCCAGTGTGGTTAAGCCCCTTACTGATTTGACGAAGAAAGGCGCTGATGTTACGAATTGGTCCTCTGCGGCTGTTGAGGCCTTTCGGGAGCTTAAACGCCGATTTACTTCTGCCCCTGTGTTGCGTCAGCCGGATGTTTCTCTTCCTTTTCAGGTTGAGGTTGACGCTTCTGAGATTGGGGCAGGGGCCGTTTTGTCTCAGAGGGATTCTGATGGTTCTTTGATGAAACCGTGTGCTTTTTTTTCCAGAAAGTTTTCGCCTGCGGAACGCAATTATGATGTCGGCAATCGGGAGTTGTTGGCTATGAAGTGGGCATTTGAGGAGTGGCGACATTGGCTTGAGGGAGCTAAGCACCGCATTGTGGTCTTGACTGATCATAAGAATCTGATTTACCTCGAGTCGGCCAAGCGGCTAAATCCTAGACAGGCTCGATGGTCCCTGTTTTTCTCCAGTTTTGATTTTGTGGTCTCGTATCTTCCGGGATCTAAGAATGTTAAGGCTGATGCCCTCTCTAGGAGTTTTTCGCCTGATTCTCCTAGAGTCCTTGAGCCGGTTGGCATTCTTAAGGAAGGGGTGATTCTTTCTGCCATCTCCCCTGATTTGCGGCGGGTGCTTCGGGAATTTCAGGCTGATAGGCCTGACCGCTGTCCAGTGGGGAAGCTGTTTGTTCCTGATGGATGGACAAGTAAGGTGATTTCTGAGGTTCATTGTTCAGTGTTGGCTGGTAATCCTGGGATTTTTGGTACCAGAGATTTGGTTGCTAGGTCCTTTTGGTGGCCTTCCTTGTCGCGCGATGTGCGTGCTTTTGTGCAGTCCTGTGGGACTTGCGCCCGGGCCAAGCCTTGCTGTTCCCGCGCTAGTGGGTTGCTTTTGCCTTTGCTGGTCCCTGAGAGGCCCTGGACGCATATTTCCATGGATTTTATTTCGGATCTTCCTGTTTCCCAGAAGATGTCTGTTTTCTGGGTTGTTTGTGACCGGTTCTCTAAAATGGTCCATCTGGTACCTTTGCCTAAGTTGCTTTCCTCCTCAGATTTGGTTCCATTGTTTTTTCAGCATGTGGTTCGTTTGCATGGCATTCTGGAGAATATTGTGTCTGACAGAGGTTCTCAGTTTGTCTCCAGGTTTAGGCGGGCCTTTTGTGCTAGGATGGGCATTGATTTGTCTTTTTCTTCGGCGTTTCATCCTCAGACTAATGGCCAAACTGAGCAAACTAATCAGACCTTGGAGACCTATTTGAGATGCTTTGTGTCTGCTGATCAGGATGATTGGGTGGCTTTCTTGCCGTTGGCCGAGTTTGCCCTTAATAATCGGGCTAGTTCGGCTACTTTGGTTTCACCTTTCTTTTGTAATTTTGGTTTTCATCCTCGTTTTTCTTCTCGGCAGGTTGAGCCTTCTGATTGTCCTGGTGTGGATTCTGTGGTGGACAGGCTGCAGCGGATTTGGACTCATGTGGTGGACAATTTGATGTTGTCTCAGGAAAGGGCTCAACGTTTTGCTAACCGCCGTCGGTGTGTTGGTCCACGGCTTCGTGTGGGGGATTTGGTTTGGTTGTCTTCTCGTCATGTTCCTATAAAGGTTTCTTCCCCTAAGTTTAAGCCTCGGTTTATTGGTCCTTATAAGATTTCTGAAATTATCAATCCGGTGTCTTTTCGTTTGGCTCTTCCAGCCTCTTTTGCCATTCATAATGTTTTCCATAGATCTTTGTTGCGGAGATATGAGGTGCCCGTTGTTCCCTCAGTTGATCGTTCTGCCCCGGTGTTGGTTGAGGGAGAGTTGGAATATGAGGTTGAGAAAATTTTGGATTCTCGTTTTTCGAGGCGGAGGCTTCAGTATCTTGTCAAGTGGAAGGGTTATAGCCAGGAGGATAATTCTTGGGTTGTTTCCTCCGATGTCCATGCCACCGATTTGGTTCGTGCTTTTCTCTTGGCTCGTCCTGATCGGCCTGGGGGCTCTGGTGAGGGTTCGGTGACCCCTCTTCAAGAGGGGTACTGTTGTGAATTCCGCTCTTGGGCTCCCTCCCGTGGTTGTAAGTGGCACTTTTGTGAGTTCTGCTCTTGGGCTCCCTCCGGTGGTTTTAAGTGGAATGGCTGCTCCTTGGATTTAGCAGTCAGCAGCTGCTTCCACTGATTGTCTATTCTGCTCGGCTATTTAGCCTGGCTCTTTCCTTCAGCTGGTGCCACTTGTCAATGGTTCCTGGTTGGATTCACATCTCTTTGGGTTTCTCTGTTATCCTGACCAGTTCTGCAAAGCTAAGTCCTTGCTTGCTCTTTTCTGTCCACAGGTTGTGGGCTTATCCGTTCTGTGCTTTCTATGTTTGTCCAGCTTGTCAGTATGAATTAATTCTGCGTAGCTGGAAGCTCTGGGAAGCAGATTTACCCTCCACACCTTTAGTCAGGTGTGGAGATTTTTGTAAACTCTGTGTGGATTTTTTGTAGTGTTTTATACTGACCGCACAGTATTCCATCCTGTCCTATCTATCTAGCTAGACTGGCCTCCTGTGCTCATCCTGGTTTCATTCTGTGTATGTCTTTTCCCTCTCCACTCACAGTCATTACTTGTGGGGGGCTATCTATCCTTTGGGGATTTTCTCTGAGGCAAGATAGTTTTCCTGTTTCTATCTTTAGGGGTAGTTAGTTCTCGGGCTGTGATGAGGTGCCTAAGGAGTGTCAGGAGCATCCCACGGCTACTTCTAGTGTTGTGTTGAGCTTAGGGACTGCGGTCAGTACAGGTACCACTTCCTTCAGAGCTCGTCCCATGTTGCTCCTAAACCAGCAGATCATAACAGCTGGCTGCGGTCTAATTTCATTAGCCGCATTTTTTCTATTTTGTTATTGTCCCTAACCAGGTAACCTTGATTACAACTCGATGACGCCCCCTAATAGTGGAGAACCTCAGCAGATGACCGCGCTGTTACTGAAGATAATCTCTATATAACGACCAACATGGATATTACCGCCATATGGTCAGTGGTAGATACTAGCCCTACAGAGCATATAAGAGATCACAGCACAGTTATAGATAATGACTTACCATTGACGTTCTTTATGATGGAATTGTCACTTTTCCCGTCTTTTCCATCTGGCCCAGACTGACATGACAACTTCTTCCAGCTACAACTTGTCTGCAGAGAAAACAACAAAGACACGTTTCACTTCTCACATTCCAGCCATCACCATCTATTCCCAACCTGCACAAACCCCTCATCCTGCTGATACCCCAATACTGAGCCGCTGCTGCCGTATGTATCCCTATTACTACACCTGATACCCCAATACTGAGCCGCTGCTGGCATATGTGTCCCTATTACTGCACCTGATACCCCAATACTGAGCCGCTACTGCCGTATGTGTCCCTATTACTGCACCTGATACCCCAATACTGAGCCGCTACTGCCGTATGTATCCCTATTACTACACCTGATACCCCAATACTGAGCCGCTGCTGCCGTATGTGTCCCTATTACTGCACCTGATACCCCAATACTGAGCCGCTACTGCCGTATGTGTCCCTATTAGGGTTGAGCGAAACGGATCGGTCATTTTCATAAGTCGCCGATTTTTGGCAAAGTCGGGTTTCATGAGTCGGGTTTCATGAAACCCGATCCGATCCCAGCGTGGGATCGGCCATGTGGTACGCGACCTTCGCGCCAAAGTCACGTTTCATATGACGCGTTCAGCGCCATTTCTCAGCCAATGAAGGAGGACGCAAAGTGTGGGCAGCGTGATGACATAGTTCTCGGTCCCCACCATCTTAGAGAAGGGCATGGCAGTGATTGTAAATAGCACAATAAAGGGACCTAAAACATAACATTTAATATACTAGTTAAAAATGACATAACCCAATACACACAGACAAACATGTATAATACCAATAGTTGGTCAAACAGTTATCCAAGGAAATCACAGAGAAACGGTACTTAAAGCAGAAAAATATTCAAATTTACAACTGCTTCTCCTGCTAGCATGTCCTTACCCAAAGCTCCAAAAAAACGGCTGAAGGAGGGTATATAATAATGCTGCTATTTGTAC
Source organism: Ranitomeya imitator (assembly GCF_032444005.1). NCBI lineage: Eukaryota > Metazoa > Chordata > Amphibia > Anura > Dendrobatidae > Ranitomeya > Ranitomeya imitator. The sequence goes on from NC_091282.1 coordinate 383,817,281, forward strand.
CTGTGTGCTTTTGCTCAGAAATGTGACATCAAAACAGTATCATCAATTCTCACTGCATCTGTAAAAGTCACTAACACAAAAAATGCACCATAAAGTATGGAACAATCTCACCAATCTCACCCGTTCCTGAAGAAGCCATACAAAGGATGCACTCCACCACTCAGTCATTTAGGAGATTCAGAAATTTGGTATAACACTCCATAGACCATTTCTTATTCAGGACCACCTCCCGTGACTGAGTGGTGGAGTGCATCCTTTGTATGGCTTCTTCAGCCATTGGGGGAACAGGGTGCAGCCAGCAGTAGAGGAGGAGGAGCCGCAGCAGACATCAACATCGCAACAGGTTCCATCTGGCAGGCCCGTATCTGGCCAAAAACATGTAGCAAAACCAAAAACAGTTGTAGGACAGCGTGGCCATCCGGTTAAAGTAGCTCAGTGTGCAATGCCTGAAAAGGTATCCGATAGCAGGAAGACTGCAGTCTGGCATTTTTTTAACCAAGATCCAAATGATCAGTGCAAAGTCATCTTTAAGAAATGCTCAAGGACCTTCAGCAGAGGTCAGAATGTTAAAAATCTAAATACAAGTTGCATGCGCAGACATTTAACCACCATGCACTTGCAAGCCTGGACTAACTACCAAACGTCCCTTAACGTTGTTGCACCCTCTCACAATGAAGCTAGGCCACAACGCTACATTCCTTCCCTCACTGTAAGCCCACCGTTTACCACACCACCTGCAGCAAGTGTGGAGGTTTCGTCGCAAGGCCAAAGCAGTCAGGGAATCACCAGGTTCTTGGTAGGAAACACTGTATGTAGGCCAACAGCAAGAATACCATCACCAACCCTCTCTCAGTCTGCCATGTCCACCGGCATCCCCGCTAGTTCCACCATATGCAGTTCTCCAGTCCAGCTCACCCTACAAGAGACTCTCGTTAGGAAAAGGAAGTACTCATCCTCTCATCCGCGTACACAGGGTTTGAACGCCCACATTGCTAGACTAATCTCGTTAGAGATGATGCCCTACCGGTTAGTTGAAAGCAAAGCTTTCAAAGCCCTAATGGACTACGCTGTACCACGCTACGAGCTACCCAGGCGACACTTCTTTTCGAGAAAAGCCATCCCAGCCCTCCACCAGCATGTAAAAGACCGCATTGCCCATGCACTCAAGCAATTTGTGAGTAGAAAGGTACACCTGACAACAGATGCATGGACCAGTAGGCATGGCCAGGGGCGTTACGTGTCCATCACGGCACACTGGGTTAATGTGGTGGATGCAGGGTCCACAGGGACAGCAATATTGGGACAGTTCTGCCTAGCCCACGGTCTAGGAAACAGTTGGCTGTAGGCGTTCGCCCCCCCTCCTCCTCATCCTCCAGCAGAAGCGAGAGCTCGTCCACAGACCGCAGTTGCATGACCACTCCATCCGCAGCTGCTACTGTTGCACACGAGGTGTCCCATTACGGAACAGCTAGTGGCAAGCGTCAGCAGGCTGTATTGGCAATGAAGTGTTTGGGCGACAACAGACACACCGCGGAAGTTCTGTCCGAGTTCTTGCAGCAAGAAACTCAGTCATGGCTGGGCAGTGTACATCTTGAGGCAGGCAAGGTAGTGAGTGATAACGGAAGGAATTTTATGGCTGCCATAGAACTTTCACAACTGAAACACATTCCTTGCCCGGCTCACACCTTAAACCTGGTGGTGCAGTGCTTCCTGAAAAGTTATCCGGGGTTACCCGACCTGCTCCTGAAGGTGCGCAGACTTTGCTTGCACATCCACCGTTCGCCCATACACTCCAGCCATATGCAGAACCATCAGCGATCTTTGAACCTTCCCCAGCATCGCCTAATCATCGACGTTGCAACAAGGTGGAACTCCACATGCTTCAGAAACTGTGCGAACAGAGGCGTGCTGTTATGTATTTGTTGGAGGATACACATACACGGGCAGACAGTTGGATGGCAGACATGGAGTTGTCAGGTGTGCAGTGGTCGAAGCTACAAGACCTCTGTCAAGTCCTTCAGTGTTTTGAGGAATGCACATGGCTGGTTATGCAGACAACGCCATAATAAGCATGAGCATCCTCCTAATGCATCTGCTGATGCAAAGTTTGACGCACATAAAGGAGCAGGCGTCTGCAGCCGAGGACGAGGGAAGCCATGATGACAGTCAGCCATTGTCTGGTCAGGGAAGTCTACTGGCGAGGTGGCGGGCGAAGAGGAGGAGGATGAGGAGGATGATGGGGATGAGTATTTTTTGGATGAGGAAGCTTCTCATGGGGCAATAGAAACTGGTGGCATTGCAAGGCCAGGTTCAGGGTTTCTGAGGGAGGCAAATGACGTTGATTTGCCCGAAAGTGCTCCTCAACCCAGCACAAGCAGTGAATTTACAACTGGAACATTGGCCCACATGGCGGATTATGCCTTGCGTATCCTAAAAAGGGACCCCCGCATTATAAAAATGATGACCGATGAAGATTACTGGTTGGCCTGCCTCCTGGATCCACGCTATAAGGGGAAACTGCAAAACATCATGCCACATGAGAACCTTGAACAAATACTGGCAACCAAACAAGCAACTCTTGTTGACCGTTTGATTCAGGCATTCCCTCCCAGCACACAGCACCGGTGATGGTTCTCACACGAGCTGCAGGGGGCAACAGGGCAGAGGTGTTAGTGGTGCACAAATCAGAAGTGGCGTTGGACAGAGGGGTTTTCTGACCAAGTTGTGGAGTGATTTCGCAATGACCACAGACAGGACAGGTACTGCAGCATCAATTCAAAGTGACAGGAGACAACATTTGTCCAGTATGGTTACTAACTATTTTTCCTCCCCTATCGATGTTCTCCCTCACCCGTCATTACCATTTGATTATTGGGCATCCAAAATAGACACCTGGCCTGAATTGTCCGAATATGCATTGCAGGAGCTCGCTTGCCCAGCAGCTAGTGTGCTATCAGAAAGAGTATTCAGTGCTGCTGGTTCAATACTGACTGAAAAAAGGACTCGTCTGGCTACCCAAAATGTTGATGATCTAACCTTCATTAAAATGAACCACTCATGGATTATTTTGCCCCACCTTTCCCGGCTTACACCTAGCTTTCCATTAAAAAGGTCTTGCTTTTGGACAGGTCTTACTGAGTGTTTCTCCATTTCTCCATTTGCAGCTGCTGTATGTCCAGCATACGACATGTTTACACCTCCCAAAATGGGCTGACTCCCCCCACGGGGCCATGGTCTCGCCACTTGGCGAAACCACCCGTGAGAGTGCCGTTTGTCTGAAGAGGTGGGTGTGCCCACTTTTGGTCGACGGCACTGGCACCGGGTCCCTCATAGTACAATGAAGTGTCTCTGGTGGTGGTGGCACGCACCCAACATCAGACACACCGTCGTAACATGAGGGGCCTTGGGCCAGTACCACCGGGCACGAGAGAGTGCCCCGCCACCCCCAGCTCAAACTGTGCTCTACCACTTGCAAAATTATCTGTCACTGCTCCACCGCTGTTTGGTCTATGCGGTGAAATCCTTCAATGCCTGGCACTGACAATACCAATTTGTTGACATGTATGATGCTACTTAAAATATTCAGTGGCCCTGTCCTACATTTACACCAGTAAATACTTTGTGCCAAATAACAATGTCTGAAAGTCAGCAGAAGAGCCCACCCCTGTACCTAAGTATGCCACCCTTTTTTTTTTTGTTTTTTTGCTAGACATTAACATCTATGTATTATTTTGGAGTACTAACTGTGTCAGACACTCCTTCCAATAGTCCTCCGCTTACCACACCAATGCTGCCTGTGTATCCCTAGAACTTTATTAAAAGTGCATAGAGCCTATTTTTTTTATTTTAGGCCTACTTAGTCTGTCTGCGGTCCCTCCTTCCAATAGTCCTCCACTGACCACACCAATGCTGCCTGTGTACCCCTGGAACCTATTTAAAAGTGCATAGAGCCTACTTTTTTATTTTAGGCCTAGTAAGTCTGTCAGCAGTCCCTCCTTCCAATAGTCCTCCACTGACCACACCAATGCTACCTGTGTACCCCTGGAACCTATTTAAAAGTGCATAGAGCCTACTTTTTTTATTTTAGGCCTAATAAGTCTGTCTACGGTCCCTCCTTCCAATAGTCCTCCACTGACCACACCAATGCTGCCTGTGTACCCCTGGAACCTATTTAAAAGTGCATAGAGCCTACTTTTTTTATTTTAGGCCTACTAAGTCTGTCTGCGGTCCCTCCTTCCAATAGTCCTCCACTGACCACACCAATGCTGCCTGTGTACCCCTGGAACCTAATTAAAAGTGCATAGAGCCTACTTTTTTTTTATTTTAGGCCTACTAAGTCTGTCTGCTGTCCCTCCTTCCAATAGTCGTCCACTGACCACACAAATGCTGCCTGTGTACCCCTGGAACCTATTTAAAAGTGCATAGAGCCTACTTTTTTGATTTTAGGCCTACTAAGTCTGTCTGCGGTCCCTCCTTCCAATAGTCCTCCACTGACCACACCAATACTGCCTGTGTACCCTTGGAACCTATTTAAAAGTGCATAGAGCCTACTTTTTTTTATTTTAGGCCTACTAAGTCTGTCTGCGGTCCCTCCTTCCAATAGTCCTCCATTGACCACACCAATGCTGCCTGTGTACCCCTGGAACCTATTTAAAAGTGCATAGTGCCTACTTTTTATGTTAGGCCTACTAAGTCTGTGTGTGGTCCCTCCTTCCAATAGTCCTCCAATGACCACACCAATGCTGCCTGTGTACCCCTGCAAGATAATTGAATCTGCATTGAGCCTACTTTTTTATGTTAGGCCTACTAAGCCTTTCTGCGGTCCCTCCTTCCAATAGTCCTCCACTGACCACACCAATGCTGCCTGTGTACCCCTGCAAGATAATTGAAACTGCATTGAGCCTACTTTTTTATGTTAGGCCTACTAAGTCTGGCTGTGGTCCCTCCTTCCAAAAGTCCTCCACTGACCACACCAATGCTGCCTCTGTACCCCTGGAACCTATTTAAAAGTGCATAGAGCTTAGTTTTTTTTATTTTAGGCCTACTAAGTCTGTCTGCGGTCCCTCCTTCCAATAGTCCTCCGCTGACCACACCAATGCTGCCTGTGTACCCCTGGAACCTAATTAAAAGTGCATAGAGCCTACTTTTTTATTTTAGGCCTACTAAGTCTGTCTGCGGACCCTCCTTCCAATAGTCCTCCGCTGACCACACCAATGCTGCCTGTGTACCCCTGGAACCTATTTAAAAGTGCATAGAGCCTACTTTTTTATGTTAGGCCTACTAAGTCTGTCTGCGTTCCCTCCTTTTAATAGTCCTCCACTGACCACCCCAATGCTGCCTGTGTACCCCTGGAACCTAATTAAAAGTGCATAGAGCCTACTTTTTTTATTTTAGGCCTGCTAAGTCTGTCTGCGGTCCCTCCTTCCAATAGTCCTCCACTGACCACACCAATGCTGCCTATGTACCCCTGTAACCTATTTAAAAGTGCATAGAGCCTACTTTTTTTATTTTAGGCCTACTAAGTCTGTCTGCGGTCCCTCCTTCCAATAGTCCTCCACTGACCACACCAATGCTGCCTGTGTACCCCTGGAACCTATTTAAAAGTGCATAGAGCCTACTTTTTTATTTTAGGCCTACTAAGTCTGTCTGCTGTCCCTCATTCCAATAGTCCTCCACTGACCACACCAATGCTGCCTGTGTACCCCTGGAACCTAATTAAAAGTGCATAGAGCCTACTTTTTTATTTTAGGCCTACTAAGTCTGTCTGCAGTCCCTCCTTCCAATAGTCCTCCGCTGACCACACTAATGCTGCCTGTGTACCCCTAGATCCTATTTAAAAGTGCATAGAGCCTACTTTTTTATGTTAGGCCTACTAAGTTTGTCTGCGGTCCCTCCTTCCAATAGTCCTCCGCTGACCACACCAATGCTGCCTGTGTACCCCTGGAACCTAATTAAAAGTGCATAGAGCCTAGTTTTTTTTATTTCAGGCCTACTAAGTCTGTCTGCAGTCTCTCCTTCCAATTGTCCTCCACTGACCACAACAATGCTGACCGTGTACCCATGTAACCTTTTTTAAACCTGCATCGAGCCAACTTTGTGGTGTAAGGCCTACTAGCAGTGTCTGTCTGTGCCACTCAATAAAGCTGTTCTCTTAAAAAAAATGACCTGCAATTATCAGGTTTTCAGCCTATCGGAATTTTACAACTGCAGTGGGGCTACTAGTTTGGTTGGGGCCTACTAACAGTGTCTGCTGCTCCTTGCTGTTCTCCTGGTTTCCTGTCCTGAACTTCGATCTTCAGGCTCTCGTTAAGTACTTGTTAATATTACACTGCATTTGGCCTACTAGTTGGTTTGGGGCCTACTAATGGTGTCTGCCGCTCCTTGCTGTTCTCCTCCACTGAACAAAGCAGTGCCGCCTGGTTAGTCCTGTTACCAATTTTGAAATGCATTTAGCCCACTTTATTATTTGGGCCTATATCTGTGTTTCCTCCTCATCCTGTCCATTGCCCAGCCAGTGCTAGATGACTTTGCTGGTACATTGACCCAGACTGCTACATTCCCCTTGCACGCTACACAGTCAGATTCTGACCCTGCTGAAAGTGAGGTTCCCCTTCCCGCATAATATACCACCTTACACGGGGACAAAGAGGAAGGTGCAGATGAAAGTGCAGGTTCCTTCATCAGGTGGGGGGGGAATACTCGTTGGCGACGTCACTGGCACAGGGCCCCTCATAGTACGCAAAAGTGTCGCTGCCGGTGGGAGGCATCCCCGCCGTGCAAACACACCACCGTACTTTGAGGGGCCCTGAGCCAGTGCCATTGCGAATGAGTGGGCCCCCCCTGCTTGCTCAGGATCACAGCACTTGCAAAGTTGAAATACTTACCTCTCCCTACTCCACTGCCGTGACGTGGTCCACGTTTCCTGGGCCCACTAAATACTTGACCCAGCCATACCCCCCACAACTTTAGCCAAATGACCCTCAATGTCCAATGCCTAACTATTATTATAAGGTAAATTAAGATTGACAAGCTTTAGTACCAAGAATGGATGTTTTTGCCATTAAAATGGGCACTGTAGGAGTTTTCCTGGCCTCCACTCACTGCCGACTATGCTTCCCTTTTGACTTGCATTGGGTTTCGTGTTTCGGTCGATCCCCGACTTTTCGCGATAATCGGCCGATTTCACTCGACTCGACTTTTGAGATAGTCGAGTTTCGTGAAACCCAACTCGACCCTAAAAAACTAAAAGTCGCTCAACCCTATAAGTGACCAATATAGCCACCTTTCTTTATGATGACACTCAACAGCCTTCCATCCATAGATTCTGTCAGTTGCTTGATCTGTTTACAATCAACATTGCGTGCAGCAGCATCCCAGACACTGTTCCGAGAGGTGTACTGTTTTCCCTCCCTGTAGAGCTCACATTTTATGAGGGACCACAGGTTCTCTATGGGGTTCAGATCAGGTGAACAAGGGGGCCATGTCATTATTTTTCCTTCTTTGAGACCTTTACTGGCCAGCCACGCTGTGGAGTAGTTGGAGGCGTGTGATGGAGCATTGTCCTGCATGAAAATCATGTTTTTCTTGAACGATACTAACTTCTTCCTGTAGCACTGCTTGAAGAAGTTGTCTTCCAGAAACTGGCAGTAGGTCTGGGAGTTGAGCTTCACTCCATCCTCATCCCAAAAAGGTCCTACAAGTTAATCTTTGATGATACCAGCCCATACCAGTAACCCACCTCCACCTTGCTGGCATCTGAGTGGGAGTGGAGCTCTCTGCCCTTTACTGATCCAGCCTCTGGCCCATCCATTTCGGCCATCAAGAGTCACTCTCATTTCATTAGTCCATAAAACCTTTGAAAAGTCAGTCTTAAGATATTTCTTGGCCCAGTCTTGACGTTTTATCTTATGTTTCTTGTTCAAATGTGGTTGTTTTTCAGCCTTCCTTACCTTGGCCAAGTCCCTGAGTATCGCACACCTTGTGCTTTTTGTCACTCCAGTAACGTTGCAGCTCTGAAATATGGCAAAACTGGTGGCAAATGGCATCTTGGCAGCTTCACGCTTGATTTTCCTCAATTCATGGGCTGTTATATTGCGCCTTTTTTGCCCAACACGCTTCTTGCGACCCTGTTGGCTATTTGCCTTGAAACACTTGATTGTTCTGTGATCACGCTTCAAACGTTTGGCAATTTCAAGACTGCTGCATCCCTCTGCAAGACATCTCACAATTTTGGACTTTTCAGAGCCCGTCAAATCTCTCTTATGACCCATTTTGCCAAAGGAAAGGAAGTTGCCTAATAATTAAGCACACCTTATATAGGGATTTGATGTCATTAGACAACACCCCTCCTCATTACAGAGATGCACATCACCTGATTTACTTAATTGGTAGTTGGCTCTCAAGCCTGAACAGCTTGGTGTAGGACAACATGTATAAAAAGTACAATGTGATCAAAATACAACTTGCCTAATAATTCTGCACACAGTGTATGAAAAACCATTGTTAGACATTTTTTGTAAACTTTGTGATGCTATAGCCCAATGCTCCACAACTCCGGGCCTCAAGAACCACAACAGGTCATGTTTTCAGGATATCTTTAGTATGGTCTAGGTGATAATTGCATCACCTGCACAGGCAATAATTCCACCATCTGGGGAAATACTAAGGAAATCCTGAAAACATGACCCGTTGGTGGCTCTTGATGACCGGAGTTGGGGAACACTATAGCCTCTGCTTTGTATGTCACATTAAATTATGACTTTGGCAGGCTTGTCTTCACTTTTTTATACCAGTAGAATATTAGAATAATACAGATTAGATTAGCGGCATGTCACTTATGTGTTCCTTATGTGTACACGCTACCCAAGTATAGTTGCTAATATACCATTATGTGTACCTTGTCATGATGGGGCCATAGTTATCTATCTCTAATATACCGACTCCTTAAGTAGCAGTGACATTATTTCATTCTTTGTGGTTCTTTCATGTACAGTGTTGTAACAGCTGCTTAGTTTGAATTTCAAATTCATTAACTAGGAAAAATAAAGGATCCTTCTTACCTATTGTAATGTTTTGATGCACAGATGTTTTAAAGTCACACCAAGCAACTTATTGCCAACACATCTTTGTAAACTGGAGGAACTGAATTGTTTTTTATCAGGACAAGAAGTCAATTTGAGATAATATCATACAGTACAAGTTTTAAGAGATCTACTTGGGTGGGCACTGGGTTACTCAGTTTATTGACCACACACATTCACAAACACACAGACAAAAGCATACACAGGCTTATGGATCTGTTCAGAGATGTCACCACCTGCTCTAAAGATATATTATCAGATGTTAAGAAGACAGTAAATAATAGACTTGGAGTATAAAGGAAGTAAGTATATCAAAGACAAAAATGACTTGAGGTTGCAACTCAAGGTCTGCAATTAACACTGCACACAGCATCTGAAAAGTATAGGTTTAGTCTGCTTCCTTCAACATATTGTTTTTCAATGGAACCGAAATTTAATATACCGCTGAACGACTTGCTGCCCGATTTAATGGATGGTTTCAATTGCAGTTTCCAGATAAAAATTAACATTTAACATTTTGAATCTTTTTTTTTGTTCTCAGCATTTGAGGCTGTAAACGTACAATAAACCACATTAGAGACTTAAATGTGTTTTTTTTAGTATTTCTAGGTTAGAAACCACAAGTAAAAATCACTTAGGTGTTTTAAAAACATAGGTTGCTTATCCCATTTTATAAGAGTATTTAAAACAAACATAGACTCTGCATTTTTAGGTTTCCTTTGGAAATTATTTATTGGGGATGGAAAAAATGGTAAAGTAAAAATAGTTAACTACTGTATATTAAATTACACTGAAACACCCAATGTTAGGGGTTTTGGTGAGACTGAAACATGTTGATTTCCCGGACGCTTATACTGTCTGTTGTTACTTGATTTAGTTTAAATGGAGGAATTTGTGGTTGGACTTAGTTCAAATGCTTAACTCAGTTTGCATATTGAAGTGACTGAAAAAACAGTTTTGGTCAATTCAAGGCTCCTTTTCAGCAGCCACAAATGACGTAAATGTGGCAATACTGTGTCATTAATGGTGGAAGCAAGCTGTAGATAAATTAGGTGATACAACTTGTAACTGTCTGCATTTGATTTCATGTTTGTTGGTGGTAGAGAACATTGGCTTACGTACAAGAGAAATTCCTTGTCTTACAATGTGGTCAAACACACAGTCAGATCTGACAACAATATCACATATCAAATGGTTGCATGAACCAAGCATTGGAAATAGATGCCAAAGTTTAGAAAAGCCCATGGTTGTACTTACATATTTTGCTTAATACATAAAATATCATGATTTTTATTACAGAAACTTGTTTTGAATTTATGATCTCATGTGTACCTATATCAACTTCATAATGTTTAACTAAACATATACACTGTTGTGCCTTAAAGGGGTGGTCCGAAACACAAATTAGTTTTAATCCTAAATGCCTACCTATTTAATGTCATAATTTAATCTATTTTCTAACATCCTTTAATTAAAAAGTTCCTAGCATTCCCTCACTACACTATCTAACTGCTTTTTTTTACTTCTTCCTTTTGGTGATGCTTTGTTTGAGAATCTCAGTGCATGCTTGTATATGCAAGCAAAGTGTCAGCAGGGGCAGAGGCTGAGGTCACAGTAGCAGTCTCTGCCCCCTCCCTAAAATGAAGCGTCATCAGTGACGTTCATTTCAGGAGCTGGTCTAGTCTCTGCTTGACTAAACAAATGTCGGTTGCCATTTCCAAAGGATGCTCCATATATTCTTATCACTGTGCAGTTTGAACAGTGATAGTGCTCGCTCGCCAGCTATGGTCAGAAGTAACGAGACAGCAAGAGATTGCCGGGTTGTAAGAATAATAGCCGGTGTGCAGAGATAAGTGCAACTCCAGAAAGTGACGTCTTTTGTGGGGGCAGCACTAGTCTCTGCATGTCGGGTAGTATTATACTGTAATTTGCACTAACAGTGCAATTTCCTGCCAGTTACGTCAGATCAGAGCCGGTAAAGGAGTACACTGTCACTGTGCAAATTGCACATTGCACATGCGGCGCCCCAGGGTCCTGGTCATCGCAGTGGTATTGCTTTCCTCTCGGGGAGAGTGATGCTACGTTTGAAGGTATAGAAGGATAACTGCATCCAGGTATCACAAACATGTAACACATTTCCCACTCCAGGCCACCAGGGGGAGCTCTTGCTCCTATTTATTAGGTCACTCCCCACATTGGTAAAACTGGTCGCCTGTAGGGAAAGTTAGTTAGTTGCTGGCTGAGCTCAACTTAGTTATTTGGTCCCTGGCAGGGGTGGGATCCTGTTAGAGAGCAAAGAAGAAGGACACAGAGCTGTGCATGCCCTCAGAGCTACAGCTCCTAGAAAGAGACATCGAAGGCAGAACTGTATTGCAGCAAGGAAGTCATAGCAAAGGAGTGGATATCAGAAGGGGACCAGCCCTACACAGGCTTCCTCCTTCTGAGGCGTAGAAGCCCGGTAGCCGGAACACCGAGGGAGTAACGACCTTTATGCCTTGCTCCAGAGACCAGCAGGACAGCTAATTTCACGTTACTTGTCCCCCCTACACCCAGGAGGCATAGTGGCACCCCTTAGAGGCTGGGGCATGATAGAGTCCCTATAAATTACCTCAAACCACCAGTCATACGGGTTTGTCCTATCCTATCCGGTGGACAGAGAGAGAGAGAGACATAACATCTACAACAGTTGTGAGGACCTTATGTGAAGCCTTAGGCAGTAAGGAGCTACAACACTGCAGCGCAAGGGAAGGCTACGGATTTCCACCTGGACAAGGGGACTCCGGACTTGCCTCCAAACCGGCCGGACTCTGCCTGCCCTGTGATCTGGTGTACTGGACTGTGGATGCTGAAGTCTTCAGTAAAGGTAAAGAGATTGCAACCTTGTGTCCTTGTTCTTCACTGCGCCTCTCACCATCCACCATCTACACACCGGGAAGCCCTGGGGACATACTTCACCTGTGGGAAGGTATACCATCTAGCTGCCATAACATAACCCCAGCGGACCCCACAGCAGCATCGGTCACCCTGACCGAATACCACAGGTGGCACCACGAACACAAACTTTATCCCTTTAAAGACCTTTCCCTTTTACACGGACGTCCCAGGGCCATGGACCGGGTCGCTGCCTTGACGGGGCAATTCACACATTGAATCTGTGGCAATTTAAAACCAATGCATGCTCAGTAGAGCAGGGATTAACCCAGCCCCTGAAATGAAGGTCATTGTTCATTCAAGGGACTTTTTAATTAAGTATATTAGAAAATGGTGTAAGATTATAGCATTAAATAGATAGGCACTTAGGATGAAAATTAATTTGTGTATTTGACGACCTTTTAACATTCAAACCACCAGTCTAATCTTGTGTGTGTCCTCTTATGTCCTCCAAAACAGCTCTAACCTGTTCAAGCTTTGAATTTACAAGGCCTGAAAAGAGTTCCAACATGAGTCTGACTGCACTACAATGACTGTTTTGTGGGATCAGTTCCGACAAGTTATCCCTCACTCCCCGTGCACGTCATTGAACCTTAGACTTCATGATCCTGATGCTGGTTCACTGATTGCCCTTCCTTGCATCATATTTGGTAGGTAATAACCACTGCATGCTAGAAACACCTCAAACATTTTGGAGATTCTTTGATTTATTTATCTTGCTATAAAAGGCTAGAAGGATACAACTTATTTGCAAGAAACAGACAATAAATGGGGAGGAGGTGTCACATTGTATGTTAGAAAAGCGTATATCTCCACAGAGATTGAAGCTTCAGAGACTCCCAAGTTCTGTGGAAATTATTTGGATATGAATACAAGGAGAGAACAACGGAAAGGACACCATTGTAGGCATTTAGTACAGGCCACTTGGGCAAGATGAAGATATGGATGAACTCTTTATGAATATGCGGCCACCAAATTATTATCCTCTCTTGCCGACAACTTTATTTTCCGAAAGGTAGAAGAGAGAAGAATGGGGTCTGCTACCTTGGATCTAATTCTTATAAACAGGGAGGAAATGGTTGAGTCAGTAAGTTTGTCTGGAACCGTAAGAGTCGTCAATTATGCTGTCATAAAATTTGGGATAACTAGAGGAAGAAGACCTGTGAAGACTCAGACTTCGAGGTTGAACTTCAGAAAGGCAGATTTTAAGGGACTCAGAAAGAGCATAGGAGGGATCCAATGGCTGGATGTCCTTAACCCCTTCATGACCTTGGGATTTTTCATTTTTCCGTGTTCTTTTTTCACTCCCCTCCTTCCTAGAGCCATAACTTTTTTATTTTTCCGTCAATTTGGCCATGTGAGGGCTTATTTTTTGCGGGACGAGTTGTACTTTTGAACGACATCATTGGTTTTAGCATGTCGTGCACAAAAAAATGGGGAAAAAAATCCAAGTGTGGTGAAATTGCAAAAAAGTGCAATCCCACACTTGTTTTTTGTTTGGCTTTTTTGCTAGGTTCACTAAATGCTAAAACTGACCTGACATTATGATTCTCCAGGTCAGTACGAGTTCATAGACACCTAACATGACTAGGTTATTTTTTACCTAAGTGGTGAAAAAAAATTCCAAACTTTGCTAAAAAAAAAAAATTGCGCCATTTTCCAATACTCGTAGCGTTTCCATTTTTCATCATCTGGGGTCGGTTGAGGGCTTATTTTTTGCGTGCCGAGATGACGTTTTTAATACCATTTTGGTGCAGACACGTTCTTTTGATCGCCCGTTATTGCATTTTAATGCAATGTCGCGGTGACCAAAAAAAACGTAATTCTGGCGTTTCAAATTTTTTTCTCGCTACGCCATTTAGCTATCAGATTAATGCTATTTTTAATTGATAGATCGGGCGATTCTGTACGCGGCAATACCAAATATGTAATACAATAACCTTGAAGCAACAGTCTATTTTGTAATTGTGAGCGGATAGTACCAGCTCTCTCTAAGCACCCCACAGGTGCCCAACCACTAGGACCACTCCACAATAATACTACTACCACAAAAACACGGAGCAAAAATGTCCACTTAGACATATTTATATATAAGAGAATCTTCAATAAGTTTTATTGGTATACAAATCTATAAAAAGTCACATTGATTTGATATTGATACAAAGTACAAAAATGACAATGACAATATGTGTGCTGTCTGCACAACCATATAGCAGGAGACGGGAAAAGGAAGATGTGATGATAGCCAAGTGGGAGGAGGAATGCTATAAATCATCCTTCTGGTAACAGCATGAATTCATGATAACAGATACTATACGTGGCCACATATCTAGCAATATATACTGTTATGTCAAGCAATACGATCCTCAGGCCACCCCCGTATGTAATCACACAGATGCATACAAATCATGAGTGGTCTGGGAATGCTCCCCCTCCACACTTGGCCCCCCCGGATGCGCGTTTCGCGTGGCTTTTTCAACAGGGTATATACATCAGGCGTCTCATTGTGCTTATATAAGATTAAAAGCGGAAGTAGCGCCGGTGAACATGGCACATGCGCAGTAGCGTCCCCAGCACGCCGACAGGCAAGTCCGTCACGGCCGGGCGCGTGTGTGGGCGGAGTTCCATCATGTGATTACCAACCACACACGCCCAGCCGTAGCTGACAGTCCCACCTGGAGGAAAATGCAGCGGACGACACCGGGCATGCGCACCACCGGCGTCCATCTTCTCAGAGACCATGTAGGCAAATTCAGCTTCAGGAAAATGGCCGCCGCGATCTCTTCTGCGCACGTGCGGCATCCCGCGGCCATTTTCCTGAAGCCCTGTGCAGCAGAGCACTCCATCTGCGCACGCGCGGCCCCAGGAAGTTGGCCGCCTCCACTGAAGACAGTAATAGCGCAGATCGTGGCGCTGTTTCTTCACGTGCGTGCAAGTGGATTCGGCACTGGGACATGCGCACACCACTATGCCACCAACGTAAGGCTGGGGAAGAAACAGCGCTGTGACCACGCCCACCCGACCTGACCAGCCTGATTTGACCACTCCCACCCGACCTGACCAGCCTGATTGACAGGCGAAAACGGCGACTTTGGTAATGTATTTCGCAGCATAGGTGGGGAATCAGGGTACACTACATACACTATTGTAACGCACAGCGCAGGCCCTATTTAACAGTATTTTTATCTCAATCTGAAAAAACGGGGTGACAGGTTCCCTTTAAAGCAGAACCAGGGCTGTCATGACATCCACATAATGAGTTGTGACAGTACTCCCCCTTCAATGAAGGACACCTGGACCCTTAACCCCAGACTACACCGGAAATAACTTACAGTAGGGACACCTCAACCTGCTAGGATTCACCTCCGCCATCACCTGATCCTCAGGTTTATGGCAAATGCAGTCCGATGGTGATGGAAATAATGTAGGCTTCGGAGGCACAACAAATCTCTAGGGCGATGATCTGTGGAATACTTTATGCATTATATCACAGAACATATAATGAAGGTGCCTACAAAAAAACAGAAATTCACAGCAAGAAAACACCATATATGAATAGGATAATATACCCAATAAAACTTAACATTTAATAATATTCTTAATAATAAAAACACATACCACATACAACCTAAAACCAGTATCAGCCGTTTGACACAAAGATATAAGACCAAGATACAGGGTGCTCTCGATCCCTAGGGTCCCAACTATCTGTCCCCTACCTTTCTGCGGAGGCTGGCACCCTATATATCCTGCGCAATGGCGCCCCCGCTCAACGTAGGCTATCCCTAAATCGCCCTAATAGGCCCTTACGTGCAAGAAAAATAGAAAAAAGTCAAACAGCAGAACATACACTCAAGAACTAATAATTAATGAACTTATTGCACTTGCCCAGATACAAAAGTGCATAACATAACACACGTTTGATTGTTGCAATAGGAATGAGCAACAAACTAGGGAAACCTGCACCAGATCCCTAGTATGACCCTACCTGCCAGTGGGGGTTGGCACCCTAGAATCCTGCGCAGATGGCGCCCCCACTCCACGTAGTCTGCCCCTAGTAACACCCTAGGCTACTTGCAAGGGGATAACAAAAAATACCATACAACATATATAGGTAGGGGCAAAAAAATAACACTTCTATCAAAAATAGAGATAATACACAATAAAGCCCAAAACAACACACCAAACAGTGTAAATAAATAGAAAAAATCTAAATGTTTAACTTTCTCTTAAAGTATGAAAATCTCAACGCGTTTCCCTGAGATCAGTTCATCAGGAGACATACTTATGAAAATTAAGAGAACTTATCTGAGTGACGATTCAGGAGGATAAACATCACACTCTAAAGGTACCTTCACACATAACGATATTGTTAACGATATCGTTGCTATTTGTGACGTAGCAACGATATCGTTAATGAAATCGTTATGTGTGACAGCGACCAACGATCAGGCCCCTGCTGGGAGATCGTTGGTCGCTGAGGAAAGTCCAGAACTTTATTTCGTCGCTGGACTCCCTGGAGACATCGCTGGATCGGCGTGTGTGACACCGATCCAGCGATGTCTTCACTGGTAACCAGGGTAAACATCGGGTAACTAAGCGCAGGGCCGCGCTTAGTAACCCGATGTTTACCCTGGTTACCATGCTAAAAGTAAAAAAAAACAAACACTAGATACTTACCTACCGCTGTCTGTCCTCCAGCGCTGCGCTCTGCACTCCTCCTGTACTGGCTGTGAGCCGGAAAGCAGAGCGGTGACGTCACCGCTCTGCTTTCCGGCTCCCAGACAGTACAAGAGGAGAGCAGAGAAGCAGAGCGCAGCGCTGGAGGACAGACGGCTGTAGGTAAGTATCTAGTGTTTGTTTTTTTTTACTTTTAGCATGGTAACCAGGGTAAACATCGGGTTACTAAGCGCGGCCCTGCGCTTAGTTACCCGATGTTTACCCTGGTTACCGGCATAGTTGGTC
This sequence comes from Ranitomeya imitator, assembly GCF_032444005.1. Lineage (NCBI taxonomy): Eukaryota > Metazoa > Chordata > Amphibia > Anura > Dendrobatidae > Ranitomeya > Ranitomeya imitator. Next base: position 383,834,257 of record NC_091282.1, read on the forward strand.
GCTGGAGAGCGGTCTGTGTGACAGCTCTCCAGCGACCAAACAGCGATGCTGCAGCGATCCGGATCGTTGTCGGTATCGCTGCAGCGTCGCTAAATGTGAAGGGGCCTTTTAAGTCATTACTGTGCGGTGGGGAACAATGTCCATCCGGTACCACATGTCTAAATCAGCCCCTACCTATATATCTTGTATGGTATTTTTTGTTATCCCCTTGCAAGTAGCCTAGGGTGTTACTAGGGGCAGACTACGTGGAGTGGGGGCGCCATCTGCGCAGGATTCTAGGGTGCCAACCCCCACTGGCAGGTAGGGTCATACTAGGGATCTGGTGCAGGTTTCCCTAGTTTGTTGCTCATTCCTATTGCAACAATCAAACGTGTGTTATGTTATGCACTTTTGTATCTGGGCAAGTGCAATAAGTTCATTAATTATTAGTTCTTGAGTGTATGTTCTGCTGTTTGACTTTTTTCTATTTTTCTTGCACGTAAGGGCCTATTAGGGCGATTTAGGGATAGCCTACGTTGAGCGGGGGCGCCATTGCGCAGGATATATAGGGTGCCAACCTCCGCAGCAAGGTAGGGGACAGATAGTTGGGACCCTAGGGATCGAGAGCACCCTGTATCTTGGTCTTATACAGTATCTTTGTGTTAAACGGCTGATACTGGTTTTAGGTTGTATGTGGTATGTGTTTTTATTATTAAGAATATTATTAAATGTTAAGTTTTATTGAATACTTTATGCACCTGCATTACCGAGGGTAACTCCTACTGGAAATTCCTAGGGCTGACACCAGATATGGCCCGGTCACCCTAGATCTCCAGGTCCCAGATGCGTATTTCCACATGATGGTTTTAGTACACCCTCACGTACTCATTCACACACAGGTCTGGACCTGAATGATTATTTTCCTGCGTACATTTGCCAACAGATGGTAATCTCCCTGAGGAACAGACAACAGAGGGGTCCCCCCCCATGTCACCAAACTCATACTCTCACTATATTTATGGGGAACCACCTCCCTTCCCTGATCCCTCCTCCTGAGAAGGACCATGAGACTGAGGGTTTACTTGTGGTGAGGGGTGAATCTTGCCCCTATTCCCTGGTAGCACCGTAGTTGCCTCCACCAGAGAAGAAGGGGTAGATTCGAGAAGGAAGGCAGAGACCATAGCTCCCAGGCAACAGTCTTTACAAGACTGGTCCCAACTAACTACTTCCCTGGACCACCAATCTATGACTGGATTGTGTCTCTTCAGCCAGGGAAAGCCTAAGATGATGGGCGTTAGCATCCCCTCCAAGGTGTAGCACGACAGAGACTCTTCATGAAGAGCTCCTATATGCAAGTTAACATTGTCTACGGCTTGGCTCAGACTCTTCTGGCTGAGAGGGACAGAGTCAATCACATGAATAGAAATGGGTCTCACCAGCATCTTACCAATCACACCATGAGTCTGAACAAAACGAGAATCCACCAGATTGACCCCAGCTCCACAGTCCACAAGAACCAGTACCGCCACAGTGTCCTCACCAACTACCACTTCAGCAAAAATAGAAAACTGAGACGTGAAAGTGGAGAAAAAGTACACACCCTAGTCATCTGACTCCATATGACCAGGTGACCGTGTCTTTGGTGATGAAGTACAAACTTTAGCACGAGATGGGCAGACATTAATGTAATGATCCATAAGAAAACAGTAGAAACATGCCCTCTTCCCACGTCGAACAGCAGGCAACCCAGTTTGAGAAGAGACTCCTCCCACCTGCATAGGTTCGTCCATCTGCACCAATGTGTTCTCCCTAGAAAGAACAACAGGGGGTAGATCGTGGTATGTCTCTTCCTGAGGTGTCTATCCACCTGGATTGCAAGGGCCATGGCAGCCTCCAACTACCCAGGAGAAGCATACTGCACCAGAGTATCTAGGAGCAGAGTCATTCCACTGAGTGTCAATGGCCCATCTCTGAAACTCTGAGCAGTACTCCTCAGCCGGCCGGCCCCCATGCTTGATCTTACGGAGTCAAGACTCAGCCAGGGAGACACCATCAGGATCCCCATAAACCAGTGCCAATGCCACAAAAAACTCATCCACTGACCGCAAAGATGGTGAATAGGTCAGCGGGAAGAAGGCCCAGGATTGAGGATGCCAACACACTGTTCCTCACTCTCTGAAGAACGAGGGCGAAGCCTGAAATATAGCTTACAGGCTTCCATAAAGACCAAAAATGTAGCTCTCCCTTCAGAGAACCTGTCAGGGAGAGATATCTTGTTCCGGTTGAGCCAAGACATGAGCCGAGACCATGAACCCAGACACCTGCTGAAGCTGCTGTACCATCTGAGACCGCAGCTCCATTAACTCATTTGTGAGGGTCTGGATCAGGTGAGCAAGAACCTTCGTTTGCCCCATAGGTTCACTGGAAGAATGGTATGGTTGGTGATAATGTCACGAGGTGACCCACAAGGGGGATGATGTCGCATCCCCCGGCTATAGTTTGCTTTCAATAAAACAAATTGGGCTTTACATACCCTCCCTGAGTCCAGCGCTAATTGTCTACTGCTTCTCCTGTTGTCTATTATTGCCTGCGGTATTGATGTCATGTTGACAATTTTGCAGCCAATAACTGAGCTCAGCGACTCTGAGCAGCTTATTCTGTCCAGTCAGGCAGAGCCCCTGAGCTCAGTTATTGACTGTGCCGCACGGGAGTGCAACAATCATTTAAACTGCAAAATGATTTTCTGAAACAGGTAACACCTTATTAAAGGGAATCTGTTGCCAGGTTTTTGGTACCTCATCTGAAAGCAGCATGATGTAGTAATAAAGACCCTGAATCCAACAAGGTATCACTTAGTTTTCTGAGTGCAGCAGTTGTGGCAGAATCAGAGAAAGCTGCCCCTGTCCACAGGCTTTCTATGTGTATTGTCTATTGACAGCAAACTGCTAATCAGTGTTGGGGGTGAAACTGGACACAGCTTATGACGAGCTGTAGTCCTGGCAGTGATAATCTTCTGGTTTTAAAACATTCATTGTATTAAAACAGCAGCACACAGCCTTAGGCTGCCGTCACACTATCATTATTTGGTCAGTATTTTACATCAGTATTTGTAAGCCAAAACCAGGAGTGGGTGATAAATACAGAAGTGGTGCATATGTTTCTATTATACTTTTCCTCTAATTGTTCCACTCCTGGTTTTGGCTACAAATACTGATGTAAAATACTGACCAAATACTGTTAGTGTGACGGCAGCCTTATACTGTATCTGACTCATCGCTGAAATCTGTGTTCAAGCCTCTACCTCATGCTGTCCTCAGATTACATAGCAAAAACCTGATGACAGATTCCCTTTAACACTTGATAATATTCTGAGGTTGTGAAAATATCAAATCAGTCCTTATTACATTATATGCCAAATATAAACATACAAAACTTAAGACAAAAATAAAATGAACATATACCTTGCTGTAAGTACATTATTAAAAGCAATAGTGCATATAAATAACATAGAGTACTTAGCAAATATCGTTTTTGATTTAAAAAGAAGCGGATAAGCCATCCTACCAGCATCAAGGTGTACCCATATCGGGATGGTCTTAACCTCAAGTATTAGGGTACGTGCACACGTATCTGTGAGTGCAGCGGATTTTTCCGTACCGGATTTGATAAATCCGCAGTGCAAAACCGCTGCGTTTTTTCCTGCGGATTTATCGCGGTTTCTATTGCGGATTCCGCTGTGGGTTTACACCTGCAGTTTTCTATTGGAGCAGGTGTAAACCCACAGTGGAATCCGCACAAAGAATTGACATGCTGCCGAATGTAAACCGCTGCGTTTCCACGCGGTTTTTTCCACAGCATGTACACTGCGGATTTAGTTTCCCATAGGTTTATATTATACTGTACACGCATGGGAAACCACTGCGGATCCGCAGCAAAATCCGCAGCATGTGCACGTACCCTCAACCCCTTCCTGACATGCGCCGTACTAGTACTGCTCTGCGGGAACTGAGTTCCCGCAAACCGCAGTACTAAAAACTCCAATGTACTGTCCTAAATCAAAGACTATGGCACTTCAGAAATATATAATATCCAAAAAGCGGACTTAGATCAACTTTGCCGGAAGAAGAGACCCATAAATAAAATTACCAATCTTTATTTATATTAAATATGTAAAATTCACAAGACAAGAAGAATATCACAAGAACAGAGTGTACAGAGGGACGAAGAGATCGCACTGCTACATATGTATTTTGCTATGGCATTTTATTATCCATATGCATCATTCATCAGCCACATGTGGTAGTATAATACAATATAATATAAGGCTTAAGTACCATTAGGGGTTAATTAAGTAGTTCATATTGTAAATATACCAGGGTGTAAATACACCTCGCCAAAATCCCCTTATCCCTAAATAGAGAAATGCTACCATAAATCAAATACAATATACCTATATAGGTGCAGTCTAATACCTTAAGCCAATGGTCACCAGAGCAGGCCGAGAAAAGTGCAGAGTGCGAGCTGATCAATCCACCCTTGTGCGCCCCGACGCGCGTTTCACCCTTAACTTCTTCCGGAAGCGTGTCCAAGTGAGGAGGGGATGGCTTCTTATATCTCCAGTGCCCAATAAAGGTGCCGAATGTCAATGAGGAGGTGGGGATAATTACTATGATAATCCGGCTTCATCGGCGCACGCAGCGTCCGTCCTGCTCCTATCATAATACTTCTGTGCAAACGCTCACTGGAACGCAAGGTGGAAAGCAAGCGTAACGAGATCTGAGCACTGCCAGATGTACCCAAAGCCAGGATGTACCGCGCATGCGCACAGCACGGAAAGAAAGGTCACAGTCAGTGCGGGAAGCTGAAGGCGAGGGACGTGACCAGACACCGGAATGCATAGGACACGCCTGTGCAAGGCAAGATTGCCTTGTGCAGGCATGTACTACGGAGGACAGACAATGAACTTCAATCCAATATTGCAGCCAGCATGCAGCCAGCGGGCAAGAAAAGGGTGAATCAAACACCCAAAAACCCCGCCTCCATGGCTGAAGATTGTTCCCTCCAAATTCAGGTGACAGTGTCCCTTTAAGACAATGGTCACCAGAGCAGGCCGAGAAAAGTGCAGAGTGCGAGCTGATCAATCCACCCTTGTGCGCTCTAAGCTTCTTCCGGGGGCATGTCCAAGTGAGGAGGGGATGACTTCTTATATCCCCAGTGCCCAATAAAGGTGCCGAACGTCCCCTGCAGACTGTGAGCCCTCGCGGGCAGGGTCCTCCCTCCTTATGTACTCGTGTGCCTTGTTATCTGCTCATGTTTAATGTATTTGTCTATATTTGCCCCGTATTCACATGTAAAGCGCCATGGAATAAATGGCGCTATAAAAATGTATAATAATAATAATAATAATAATAATGAGGAGGTGGGGATAATTACTATGATAATCCGGCTTCATCGGCGCATGCAGCTTCCGTCCTGCTCCTATCATAATACTTACTTCTGCGCAAGCGCTTGCTGGAACGCAAGGTGGAAAGCAAGCGTAACCAAATCTGAGCACTGCCAAAAGTACCCGGAGCCAGGATGTACCGCACAGGCGCACAGCACGGAAAGAAAGGCGGTGTTAGATAGTTTTTATTTTTGGGTAGGTGTGTAACGCGCTAACTAAAGTGCTTAAGCCGTTTCCTAATATGTGCTCATAACAGAGCAACTGATGTAGGTGAAGGATTAATAAATAATATTGTCTTGAATGTGCACTGAAAAAATAATATACGGAATATATAATAACTAATCATAAAGTGCCTAAATAACTATATATACGTATAAACAACAATACCAACTATTGGTATAAATATAAATAAAGTGCTAAAAGTGCCAGTGAGAATAAAGGTAACAATTTTTTTATTTTTAATTATTACCTTAAAGTGCCAAGTGCATAGTGCTAAAAGGTATCATTAATACATTACATACTATTCCAGCAAAGTAAAATTACAGAGATATATAAATACCCACATATACCTAATTTTAGAACTCCACTGGTACAAAAAGCGGAACAATATTTATCCAAACACACTAATAAAACAACATCATATCCCAATATCCCGATGATATAAGACCCATATTTAAATCCCCTTTAAATCACAATATGCTAATTCAATAATGATTATCCTATACATGTTACACACTCCCCAGTATTTTCTTACAAACATTGGATACAGAATGTAACGATCCCCTTTTAGTGACAATGAATTGTCCCCACTAACAACCCAACCTATCTATAATGTCCGGCAATCTCATACCAATATGTATTACATTCCTTTCACAAGACAAAAAACCCCGGCCTAATGGCCGAATGGAGAGATCCTTAATAGTCCATGGGAATCCCTACTAATATCCTTGATGAAATGCCATAGCAAAATACATATGTAGCAGTGCGATCTCTTCGTCCCTCTGTACACTATGTTCTTGTGATTTTCTTCTTGTCTTGTGAATTTTACACATTTAATATAAATAAAGATTGGTAATTTTATTTATGGGTCTCTTCTTGCGGCAAAGTTGATCTAAGTCCGCTTTTTGGATATTAAACCGCAATACTAGTACAGCGGCACGATCGCGCGGCCTCACGCTGAGCGCCGCGGCGATCGCGTGCGGGTGTCATCTGTATATGACAGCTGACACCGCGCAGCAATGCCCATGCCGATCATGGGCATTTAACCCCTCTGATGCCGCTGTCAGTAGTGAAAGCGACATAGAGGGGCACCACGCAGGGATGGCTCCCTGCGCTCTCCCACCAGAACAACGCGATGTGATCGCGTTGTTCCGGTGTGCTGGAAGGAGTCCCTGGATCCAAGATGGTCACGGGGCTCCTTCCGGGTCCTGAAGTGAGGTGGCTTGCCGGCGCCTGCTCTAAGCAGGCGCCGGAAAGCCTCCTGCACTGCCTGTAAGATCGCTGATCTGACACAGTGCTATGCAAAGTGTCAGATCAGCGATCTGATCTAATATAGTGATGTCTCACCCGGTGACAATGTTAGAAAGTGAAAAAAAAAATCCCCAAGTAAGGAAAATTTTTTTTTTTACAATAAATCCATTTATTTATGTAAATTAAAAAAAAACAGTAAAAGTACACATATTTGGTATCGCCGTGTCCGTAGCGACCCGCTCTATAAAACTGTGCCACTAGTTAACCCCTTCAGTGGACACCACAAAAAAAATAAAAAACGAGGCAAAAAACAGCGCTTTATTAACATACCGGCGAATAAAAAGTGGAATAACACGCGATCAAAAAGACGGATATAAATAAACATGGTACCGCTGAAAATGTCATCTTGTCCGGCAAAAAAAAGCCGCCATACAGCATCATCAGCAGAAAAATAAAAAAGTTATAGCTTTCAGAATAAGGCGATGCAAAAACAATTATTTTTTATATAAAATTGTTTTTATTGCGTAAAAGCGCCAAAACATAAAAAAAGATATAAATGAAATATCACTGTAATCATACTGACCTGAAGAATAAAGCTGCTTTATCAATTTTACCACATGTGGAATGGTATAAACACGCCCCCTAAAAGAAATTCTGGAATTGCTGGTTTTTGTTCATTCTGCCTCCCAAAAAGCGAAATAAAAAGCGATCAAAAAATGTCATGTGCCCGAAAATAATACCAATAAAAACATCAACTCGTCCCGCAAAAAACAAGACCTCACATGACTCTGTGGGCCAAAATATGGATAAATTATAGCTCTCAAAATGTGGTGATGCAAAAACTATTTTTTGCAATAAAAAGCGTCTTTTAGTGTGTGACGGCTGCCAATCATAAAAATACACCAAAAAAGCTATAAAAGCAAATCAAACCCCCCTTCGTCACCCCTTTAGTTAGGGAAAAATAATAAAATTTTAAAAAATGTATTTATTTCCATTTTCCCATTAGGGTCAGGATTAGGGTTATGGTTGGGGCTAAAGTTAGGGTTGGGGTTAGGGTTGGGGTTGGGGTTAGGGTTGGGGTTTAGGGTTAGGGTTGGGGTTAGGGTTGGGGCTCAAGTTAGGTTTAGGGTTGTGGTTAGGGTTGGGGTTTAGGTTAGGGTTGGGGCTAAAGTTAGGGTTTGGATTACATTTACGGTTGGGATTAGGGTTGGGATTAGGGTTAGGGGTGTAGTTAGGGTTATGGTTGGGATTAGGGTTAGGGGTGTGTTTGGGTTAGGGTTTTAGTTAGAATTGGGGGGTTTCCACTGTTTAGGCACATCAGGGGCTCTCCAAACGCGACATGGCATCCGATCTCAATTCCAGCCAATTCTGCGTTGAAAAACTAAAGCAGTGCTCCTTCCCTTCCGAGCTCTCCCATGCCCCCAATCAGGGGTTTACCCCAACATATGGGGTATCAGCGTACTCAGGACAAATTGGACAACAAATTTTCGAGTCCAATTTCTCCTGTAACACTTGGGAAAATACAAAACCGGGGGCTAAAAAATAATTTTTGTGGGAAAAAAAGATTTTTATTTTCACGGCTCTGCATTATAAACTGTAGTGAAACACATGGGCGTTCAAAGTTCTCACAATACATCTAGATAAGTTCCTTGGGGGGTCTAGTTTCCAATATGGGGTCACTTGTGGGGGGTTTCTACTGTTTAGGTACATTAGGGGCTTTGCAAATGCAACGTGACACCTGCAGACCAATCCATCTAAGTCTGCATTCCAAATGGCGCTCCTTCCCTTCTGAGCTCTGCCGTGCTCCCAAACAGTGGTCCCCCCCACATATGGGGTATCGGCATACTCAGGACAAATTGTACAACGACTTTTGGGGTCCAATTTCTCCTGTTACCCTTGGTAAAAGAAAACAAATTTGATCTGAAGTAAAAATTTTGTGAAAAAAAGTTAAATTTTCAATTTTTTTTAAACATTTCAAACATTCCTGTGAAGCACCTGAAGGGTTAATAAACTTTTTGAATGTGATTTTGAGTACCTCGAGGGGTGCACTTTTTAGAATATTGTCACTTTTGGGCATTTTCTGTCATATAGACCCCTCAAAGTCACTTCAAGTGTGAGGTGATCCTTAAAAAAAATGGTTTTGCAAATTTTGTTGTAAAAATGAGAAATCGCTGGTCAACTTTTAACCCTTATAACTTCCTAACAAAAAAAAATGATGTTTCCAAAATTGTGCTAATGTAAAGCAGACATGTGGGTAATGTTATTTATTAACTATTTTGTATGATATGACTCTCTAATTTAAGGGCATAAAAACTAAAATGTTAAAAATTGCAAAATTTTCGCCAGTTTTCCATTTTTTTCACAAATAAACGCAAGTCAAATCAAATAAATTTTACCACTATCATAAAGTACAATATGTCACGAGAAAACAATGTCAGAATCAACAGGATCCGTTGAAGTGTTTCAGAGTTATGACCTCATAAAGGGACAGTGGTCAGAATTGAAAAAAATGACCTGGTCAGGAAGTTGAAAACAGGCTTCAGGGTGAAGGGGTTAAAACCTTACCATTAGTGTTGAGCGATACTGTCCAATATTTGAAAGTATCGAAATCGGATGGTATCGGCCGATATCCGAAAAATATCGGATATCGCCGATACCGAAAAATATCGGATATCGCCGATACCGATATCCGATACCAATACAAGTCAATGGGACACAAATATCGGAAGGTATTTTTCTATGGTTCCCAGGGTCTGAAGGAGAGGAAACTCTCCTTCAGGCCCTGAGATCCATATTCATGTGTAAAATAAAGAATAAAAATAAAAAATATTGATATACTTACCCTCGGACGCGCCCTGGTTGTCACCGCTGCAACCGCCATGCTTCCCTTTTTAAGAATGAGCGCGTTAAGGACCTTTGATGACGTCGCGGCTTGTGATTGGTCGCTGAGCGGTCATGTGACCGCTCACGCGACCAATCACAAGCTGCGACGTCATCGAAGGTCTTTAACGCGCTCCTTCTTAGGAACGGAAGCATGGCGGTTGCAGCCGTGACAACCAGGGCGCGTCCGAGGGTAAGTATATCAATATTTTTTATTTTTATTCTTTATTTTACACATGAATCTTATTCCCGATACCGATTCCCGATATCACAAAAATATCGGAACTCGGTATCGGAATTCCGATACCGCAAATATTGGCCGATACCCGATACGTGCGGTATCGGAATGCTCAGCGCTACTTACCATTAGTCAAAGTGATGTCAATGTGAATAAGGCCCGAGCAGGACCAGTCCCTGAATATTGATACCCAGCAAATCGGAAGCTGCATAACTGTAATGTCCAGCTCAAAGAAAGGGAGACCACACCCTTACCTGCAATGAGTCCAGAAATCTGAAACTTAACCGAAAAAATGAACTGGAATATAAGATGGCATGCATGCAAAATAGGAGCATGTTCACACTGGCTGTTAAACAAAACCTAAGACAAAAACAAAATGAACATATACCCTGCTGTAAGTAAATCTGTAAAAGCAATAGTGCATGTTAATAACATGGAGTACTTAGAAAACACCACTTTTGATCAAAGAAAAGTGTAAAAGCCATCCCAGCAGTGTCAAGGTATACCAAAATATGGATGATCCTAACCACTGGTTTTAAAATCTTAACATGTGTCAAAATCCTGGTAGTGATTATCTCCTGGTGATAAAACATTCATTGTATTGAAACAACAGCCGAATAAGTGACACATCCCTGAAATTTGTGTCTCAGCCCCGACCTCCTGCTGTCCACAGATTACATAGAAAAAACATGCTGACAGATTCCATTTAAAGCTTGATAATATTCTTCTTGCATTATTCTTATTGCATTATACAGTATGCCTAATATAAACATGTGGAGGAATGTAACAAGCTAATTATTGGATTACATCATTGTTGGTGTGTTGCACATTTTATTACTTGTGAAATTTTATTTTTATTGCAGTTCCATTCATTTGTAAAATGTCACTTCTCTTAGAACATTATCTATGATACATTCTTAGATAAAACCTGGCCTACAAGGGTAGTATAGGCTTAAAAAAAATTATTTTAAGCTTATTCAGCATGTTGATAATTAGGGCCTTATACTTATATATAGGAACCAATCAATTAATTGATATCATCCTGTAATCTTTCAGTCTTTTTTATTCCTCTCTCTCTCTGCTTTACAGCACTGAGATTAATGCAAATGTATTCACCACAAATCAAATGGTTGGGCAAAATTTGGCAAATACAAATGTCAAATTATCCACTCCTGTCTACTTATTTCCCTTTTCCTATTCTTTCTATTTGTTTTTATTTTCAGGTAAGCCACTTTGTTCCGGTAAATATGACATTGCAGTTTCCGACTTGGCAGTTGAAGAAAGGTAATTCTGGGAAAGAGATCAACTGCATACCTACCTTATCTACTATTAAAGCATTTTTTTTTTAAATGAAGTTACTTTTTTTATTTTAATTTACTAGTGGAAGGTAAATCTTATAGACACCAGTTATAAACCTAGCTAATGGCTGTATGTGTTTTTGTTTTACTGATGGCTAAAATAATTTTGTCACCATTTTGTAATCTGAAAGCAAGAAGTATAGATTTCATGTTGTGTAATGCAAATTTTGGAAATGAGATTGTCCACTTCTTTTTGATTGATGGCTAGTGATAAGTGCGTGTGCTCTCCTACTCTCTAGGCTCCAGTCACTTGGCATTAAGGACACTGCTCTCTCCTGGTTCTCCTCCTATCTTTCTGACCGCTCCTTCAGTATTCTGTTCTCTGGCTCCACTTCATCTCCTCTTCCTTTCACTGTCGGGGTACCCCAGGGCTCAGTCCTTGGCCCCCTTCATAACTTATGATGGACAGACCATCAGCAGATTTGGCTTTCAGTACCATCTTTACGCTGATGACACACAACTATATACGTCATCCCCTGACCTTACTCCTGCTGTACTACAGAACGCCACTGACTGTCTGTCCGCAGTCTCTGACATCATGTCCGCTCTCTATCTGAAACTCAACCTCTCCAAAACTGAACTTCTTCTGCTCCCACCGTCTACTAACCTCCCTAAATCTGACATTTCCCTCTCCGTGGGTGGCAACATAATAACACCCCGGCAGCAGGCGCTCTGTCTGGGTGTTATGTTTGACTCCGATCTCTCCTTCACCTCCCATATACAATCCCTTGCCCGCTCGTGCCGCTTACACCTAAAGAATATCTCTAGAATCCGCCCTTTTCTCACAATGGAAACAACAAAAACCCTCACTGTCACCTTGATCCACTCCCGCATGGTCTACTGCAATGCTCTATTAATTGGCCTCCCCCTTACTCGACTTTCCCCTCTCCAGTCCATCCTTAGTGCAGCAGCCAGGGTTGTCCATCTGGCTAATCGTTACTCGGACGTGTCCGCTCTTCGCCAGTCGTTACACTGGCTACCCATTCATTACAGGATACAATTCAAAGTACTTGTTCTCACCCACAAAGCTCTCCACAGTGCGGCACCCCCTTACATCTCCTCCCTCATTTCTGTCTATCGGCCTAACCGACCGCTTCGCTCTGCAAATGACTTTCGACTAACCTCTGCCCTAATCCGTACCTCCCACTCCCGACTACAAGACTTCTCCCGTGCTGCGCCAATCCTCTGGAATGCTCTACCCCAAGATATTAGGACCATCCACAATTTGCATAGTTTTAGGCGCTCGCTCAAAACACATTTGTTCAGAGCAGCCTATCACATTCAGTAATCAAAGTCATTTTATGTTTGTGTGTGTGTGTGGCCCATTCACTACTTCCATCTATTTCCCAACCCCTGGAGATGGCTGGACCATCATTGTAAATACATCATTGTAAATACAAACCTGTGCTTTGTATCTCCCCCACCTCATTGTAGATTGTAAGCTCTCATGAGCAGGGTCGTCTTATTTCGCTTTAATTATTGTATTGTTAAAGTTGTTACTTATGACTGTTGTGTTTGAAACTGTTTAACTGTAAAGCGCTGCGGAATATGTTGGCGCTATATAAATAAAGATTATTATTATTATCACTGCTCTTTACTCGCTCGAGCATCAGTGTGCTTGGGATACTCATTACTCGGTGAGTACTTTTTCATGCTCGAGCGCAAGCTCGGGTCCTCGCCCCACATGTTTGGCACTTTTTAGACAGCCAATAAACATGCGGGGATTGCCTGCCAATCACTGTAATGCCGTAATTATCTCGGTTGTAGCATTACTGTGATTGGTTGGCCGCATAGTGTCATCAGGTCTATATAAGACCCGGGACGACATGCTCCACACACTGTAACCCGCAAATAGGTAAAGAACGGAGAGGTGCTGGTGAATTAGGGAATTCATTTTAATTGCATATAGGCAGGGACTACACAACAGTTATATTTCTTTAACCCCTTAACGTCTGCCGATATGCCTTTTAACGGCGGCAGTTAAGGGTACTTAAACCACAGCTGTGGAAAAAGTAAATAGCGCCCCCCCAGAGTCCGATTTTCTCTGGGGTTTCGGCTGCCGGGGGTACATGAGAACATGATTCGGGGTTTTTTTTACCGACCCCGCTTTTGCGATCGCCGGTAATTAACCGTTTACGGCTGCCGGGGGTACATGAGAACATGATTCAGGGTTTTTTTACTGACCCCGCTTTTGCGATCGCCATTAATTAACCATTTACCGGCGATCGCAAAAATAAAAAAAAACGCGATTTCCCTTTTAATTTCTCTGTCCTCCGATGTGATCGCACATCAGAGGACAGAGAAAAGGGGTCCCAAATATCCCCCTGATACTCACCTGTCTCCACCGGTGCTCCTCGTGGCTCCCGATGGGCACCGCCATCTTTTTCCAGCAAAAAAACGGCGGGCGCATGCGCAGTGCGCCCGGCGACCGGCACCGGGAGGATCTTTGGGGTCTCGGCTGCCGGAGGTAGCCGAGACCCCAAAGAACATGATCTGGGTCGGTTTTACCGACCCCTGTTTTGTCATCGCCGGTAATTAACCGTTTATCGGCGATTGCAAAAAAAAAAGCGATGTGTAATTTTCTGTCCTCTGATGTGATCGTACATCAGAGGACAAAGAAATAGGGGGATTCGGGGACCCTATTATACTCACCGGTGTCTCTGGGTCCTCATGCGTCCTTCTCCTGCCCGCCAGCGTCTTCATCTGGAAAGAAAATGGCGGGCGCATGCGCAGTGCGCCCGCCATCTGTCGCCATCTGCTGGCCGGCAGGAGAAGAGCGGTTTGGGCTAAAATTAGGGTTAGGGTTAGGGCTAGGGTTAGGGTTGGGGCTAAATTTAGGGTTAGGGTTGGGGCTAAATTTAGGGTTAGGGTTGGGGCTAAATTTAGGGTTAGGGTTGGGGCTAAATTTAGGTTTAGGCTTCTTTCACACTTACGTCAGTACGGGGCCATCGCAATGCGTCAGCCCGACATACTGACACACGTTGTGCACAACGTGGGCAGCGGATGTAGTTTTTCAATGCATCCGCTGCCCAATCTATGTCCTGGGGAGGAGGGGGCAGAGTTACGGCCACGCATGCGCAGTCGGAAATGGCGGACACGACGTACAAAAAAAAGTTACGTTGAACGTTTTTTGTGCCGACGGTCCGCCAAAACACAACTGATCCAGTGCACGACAGATGCGACATGTGGCCATCCGTCGCGATCCATCGGCAATACAAGTCTATGGGCAAAAAACGCATCCTGCGGGCACATTTGCAGGATCCGTTTTTTGTCCAAAACGACGGATTGCGACGGATGCCAAACGACGCAAGTGTGAAAGTAGCCTTAGGGCTAGGGTTAGGGTTGGGGCTAAAGTTAGGGCTTGGGTTAGGGTTGGAGCTAAAGTTAGGGCTAGGGTTAGGGTTGGGGCTAAATTTAGGGTTAGGGTTAAGGCTAGGGTTGGGGCTAAAGTTAGGGCTAGGGTTGCTGATAAAGTTAGGGTTAGAGTTGGGATTAGGGTTAGGGTTTGGATTAGGGTTGGTATTAGGGTTAGGGTTGGCATTAGGGTTGCGCTTGGGATTAGGGTTAGGTTTGGGATTAGGGTTAAGGTTAGGGTTAGGATTAGGGGTGTATTGGGATTAGGGTTAGGTTTGAGGTTAGGGTTGAGATTAGGATTAGGGGTGTGTTGGATTTAGGGTTTTGATTAGGGTTATGGTTAGGGTTGACATTAGGGTTGTTTTGGGGTAAGGGTTGTGATTATCATTAGGGTTGTGATTAGGATTATGGATAGGGTTGGGATAAGGGTTAGGGGTGTGTTGGGGTTAGGGTTGGAGCTAGAATTGGGGGGTTTCCACTGTTTAGGTACATCAGGGGGTCTTCAAACACGACAGCTAATTTTGCGCTCAAAAAGTCAAATGGTGCTCCCTCCCTTCTGAGCTCTGCCGTGCGCCCAAACAGTGGGTTACCCCCACATATGGAGCATCAGCGTACTCGGGATAAATTGGACAACTTTTGGGGTCCAATTTCTCTTGTTACCCTTGTGAAAATAAAAAAACTTGGGGGCTACAAAATCTTTTTTGTGGAAAAAAAATATTTTTTATTTTCATGACTCTGCATTCTAAACTTCTGTGAAGCACTTGGGCATTCAAAGTTCTCACCACACATCTAGATAAGTTCCTTGGGGGGTCTAGTTTCCAAAATGGGGTCACTTGTGGGGGCTTACTACTGTTTAGGTACACCAGGGCTCTGCAAACGCAACATAACGCCCACAGACCATTCTATCAAAGTCTGCATTCCAAAACGGCGCTCCTTCCCTTCCGAGCTCTGTCGTGGGCCCAAACAGTGGTTTACCCCCACATATGGGGCATCAGCATACTCTGGATAAATTTGGCAACAACTTTTGGGGTCCAATTTCTCCTGTTACCCTTGTGAAAATAAAAATTTGGGGGCTAAAATATCTTTTTTGTGGGAAAAAAAAATATTTTTTATTTTCACAACTCTGCATTATAAACTTCTGTGAAGCACTTGGGCATTTAAAGTTCTCACCACTCATCTAGATAAGTTCCTTAGGGGTCTAGTTTCCAAAATGGGGTCACTTGTGGAGGGTTTCTACTGTTTAGGTACATCAGGGGCTCTCCAAACGCGACATGGCGTCTGATCTCAATTCCAGCCAATTCTACATTGAAAAAGTAAAACGGCACTCCTTCTCTTCCAAGCTCTGCGGTGCGCCCAAACAGTGGTTTACCCCCACATATGGGGTATTGACGTACTCAAGAGAAATTGCACAACAACTTTTGTGGTCTAATTTCTCCTGCTACCCTTGTGAAAATAAGAATTTGTGGGCGAAAAGATCATTTTTGTGTAAACAAATGCGATTTTTTATTTTTACGGCTCTACGTTATAAACTTCTGTGAAGCACTTGGGGGATCAAAGTGCTCACCACACATCTAGATAAGTTCCTTAAGGGGTCTAGTTTCCAAACTTGTGGGGAGTTTCCACTGATTAGGCACATCAGGGGCTCTCTAAACGTGACATGGTGTCCGATCTCAATTCCAGCCAATTCTGCTTTGAAAAAAGTCAAACGGTGCTCCTTCACTTCCAAGTTCTGCGGTGCGCCCAAAAAGTGGTTTACCCCCACATATGGGGTATTGGCATGTTCAGGAGAAATTGCATAACAAAATTTATGGTTACATTTCTGTTTTTACACATGTGAAAATAAAAAAAATGGTTCTGAATTACAATGTTTGCAAAAAAAAGTTAAATGTTCATTTTTCCTTCCACATTGTTTCAGTTCCTGTGAAGCATGTAAAGGGTTAATAAACTTCTTGAATGTGGTTTTGAGAACCTTGAGGGGTGCAGTTTTTAGAATGGTGTCACACTTCGTTATTTTCTATCATATAGACCCCTCAAAATGACTTCAAATGTCATGTGGTCCCTAAAAAAAATGGTGTTGTAAAAATGAGAAATTGCTGGTCAACTTTTAACCCTTATAACTCCCTAACAGAAAAAAAAAAATTTCCAAAATGTGCTGATGTAAAGTAGACATGTGGGAAATGTTATTTATTAACTATTTTTCATGACATATCTCTCTGATTTAAGGGCATAAAAATACAAAGTTTGAAAATTGCAAAATGTTACAAATTTTCGCCA
This sequence comes from Ranitomeya imitator, assembly GCF_032444005.1. Taxonomy (NCBI): domain Eukaryota; kingdom Metazoa; phylum Chordata; class Amphibia; order Anura; family Dendrobatidae; genus Ranitomeya; species Ranitomeya imitator. The sequence continues at coordinate 383,851,253 of NC_091282.1, forward strand.
TATTTCCGTTTTTTTCATAAATAATCGCCAGTAATATCAAAGAAATGTTACCACTATCATGAAGTACAATATGTCTTGAAAAAACCATCTCAAAATCAGTGGGATCCTTTGAAGAGTTCCAGAGTTATAACCTCATAAAGTGACAGTGGTCAGAATTGTAAAAATTGGCTCGGTCATTAAGTACCAAATTGGCTCTGTCACTAAGGGGTTAAACTGTAACAACAGCTCTTACTAGGGCTAATTCTAATCAATATTCATACTGCTGTTAGCAGCACTTAAGGAGAGATTGTGCTGAATGAATAGTGTAGGACAGGATAGGGTTAATTTCACTTCGTTTCTGCTGCAACTCATACCAAAAGCCCTTCTCAGGGCTAATAATATTTTGTTTGTTCATAATCCTGCTGTCACAGCTGTATCAAGTGTGACATACAGTCATTCTGGATCCAGCTTTAGAAGGTCACTGTGCCCTGCTCTGCAGTCACATTCTGGATCTTGCATCTCTGCTGTGGAGTGATATTCTTTACCCTCTAGGAACTAGTGATGATCTCCACCTTCTGCTGCTGATTAACACACCCTTGCTGCAGGCTTAAATACTTTTACTCGTTTCAGCTAGGTGCCGATGATAGCTCAATTTACCTCTGTCTGTTGGAAGTGCTAGAAGTCAACTAGTTTCTACTTGAAGCCTCTTAGAGGATTGCTGACAGGTGCTCTCTTGTGTCATCTCAAGCTAAGTGTATTCCTTCATGTGTCTTCCTGCTTTGTCTTTAGTGGTAGTGGAGGATGAATAGTGCTAACCCCGTTTCCTCACTATCCAGGGCCTATCGCTAGGGGCAGTGTGGAATTAGATTCCTGCTCAGTGATAGGTGGGGAACCTATTTAGGGACGTAGGGGCAGACATGATGTTGTCAGATCTGCCTAGGGGTCTCCACACACCCCCTTCCACATTTTCCAGTAATAGTAATCTTGGAAATTGTTTTAAGCAGAGAAATATTATAAGCCATTTATTTTGCACCAGTTGTGCGTCAAAAACATACAGCCAGACTCTTTTGGTTATAAATTGCATCACTATATTGCTCATGCAGTGTAACAAGTCTATGTGAGGTGGGCATACTTTCCTGCAATAGCAATCTTGCAAAAAAAATTTCAGTAGTAAAATATTATATATCATTTATACTGTGCCAGTTGTGCATCAAAATAAAAAAGCCAGGGTTGGTTGATTAGAAATAGCATCACTATATTACTTCGGCTTTGTAACAAGTCCATCTGAGTTGGGCAAGCTTTCTTGCAACACTAATCCTGCAAATTTTTTAAGCTGGTAAATATTATACACCATTTATACTGTGGCAATTGTGAATAAAAAATAAAAAAGCCAGAGCTGGTTGATTAGAAATAGCATTGCTGTATTAGTCTGCCACTATAACAAGTCCATCTGAGGAAGGAAAATTTTCCTGTGCTAGTATTCCTGCTAATTTTTTAAGCAGACAACTATTATACACCATTTATGCTGCACCAGTTGTGCATCAAAGTAAAAAAAGACAGATTTGGTTGGTTAGAAATATCATCGCTAAAATGCTCCGGCACTGTAACAAGTCCATCTGAGATGGACACATTTTCCTGGACTATTATTACTGCAAATTTTTTTTAGCAGAGAAATATTATATGCTATTTATACTACAACAGTTGTGCATTAAAATAGAAAAGCGAAAGTTGGTTGGTTAGAAATAGCATGGCTATATTGTTACGGCATTGTAACAAGTCCATCTGAGGTAGGCAAATTTAACTGCAATACTATACATATATGCTAGCCACCTTAGGGAGAGACCCAAGTTGGGCTAAATGTAGCGGGACGAAAGAGACCGAAAAGCCCTCTACTTAAAGGAAATACATAGTGGATGCTTTCCTGAAACGGAAAGTACTTGCAAGCAGCATAATACAAAGAATAGCAGGTTTACCCAGAATCCTTTGCAGTAGGCGGAGCTATGCAAATCATCTCTTTCCACCCCGGTCTAATCCACAGCGCTTGGAACCGCCAAGCGTGCAATGCTGCGGATTAGTTTCTAAATTTACACGTGTCCACAGGTAGGAATTGGTTGGCTGTGTAAATTTAGAAACTAATCCGCAGCATTGCACGCTTGGCGGTTCCAAGCGCTGTGGATTAGACCGGGGTGGAAAGAGATGATTTGCATAGCTCCGCCTACTGCAAAGGATTCTGGGTAAACCTGCTATTCTTTGTATTATGCTGCTTGCAAGTACTTTCCGTTTCAGGAAAGCATCCACTATGTATTTCCTTTAAGTAGAGGGCTTTTCGGTCTCTTTCGTCCCGCTACATTTAGCCCAACTTGGGTCTCTCCCTAAGGTGGCTAGCATATATGTATCGCTTGCTCACCGAGCCCCACTCCATACAGCCAACCAATTCCAGCCCTGTGCTGATGAGGGCCTAAAGCCCGAAACACGTGTCCACAGGTAGGAATTGGTTGGCTGTGTAAATTTAGAAACTAATCCGCAGCATTGCACGCTTGGCGGTTCCAAGCGCTGTGGATTAGACCGGGGTGGAAAGAGATGATTTGCATAGCTCCGCCTACTGCAAAGGATTCTGGGTAAACCTGCTATTCTTTGTATTATGCTGCTTGCAAGTACTTTCCGTTTCAGGAAAGCATCCACTATGTATTTCCTTTAAGTAGAGGGCTTTTCGGTCTCTTTCGTCCCGCTACATTTAGCCCAACTTGGGTCTCTCCCTAAGGTTGCTAGCATATATGTATCGCTTGCTCACCGAGCCCCACTCCATACAGCCAACCAATTCCAGCCCTGTGCTGATGAGGGCCTAAAGCCCGAAACACGTGTCCACAGGTAGGAATTGGTTGGCTGTGTAAATTTAGAAACTAATCCGCAGCATTGCACGCTTGGCGGTTCCAAGCGCTGTGGATTAGACCGGGGTGGAAAGAGATGATTTGCATAGCTCCGCCTACTGCAAAGGATTCTGGGTAAACCTGCTATTCTTTGTATTATGCTGCTTGCAAGTACTTTCCGTTTCAGGAAAGCATCCACTATGTATTTCCTTTAAGTAGAGGGCTTTTCGGTCTCTTTCGTCCCGCTACATTTAGCCCAACTTGGGTCTCTCCCTAAGGTGGCTAGCATATATGTATCGCTTGCTCACCGAGCCCCACTCCATACAGCCAACCAATTCCAGCCCTGTGCTGATGAGGGCCTAAAGCCCGAAACACGTGTCCACAGGTAGGAATTGGTTGGCTGTGTAAATTTAGAAACTAATCCGCAGCATTGCACGCTTGGCGGTTCCAAGCGCTGTGGATTAGACCGGGGTGGAAAGAGATGATTTGCATAGCTCCGCCTACTGCAAAGGATTCTGGGTAAACCTGCTATTCTTTGTATTATGCTGCTTGCAAGTACTTTCCGTTTCAGGAAAGCATCCACTATGTATTTCCTTTAAGTAGAGGGCTTTTCGGTCTCTTTCGTCCCGCTACATTTAGCCCAACTTGGATTTCTCCCTAAGGTGGCTAGCATATATGTATCGCTTGCTCACCGAGCCCCACTCCATACAGCCAACCAATTCCAGCCCTGTGCTGATGAGGGCCTAAAGCCCGAAACACGTGTCCACAGGTAGGAATTGGTTGGCTGTGTAAATTTAGAAACTAATCCGCAGCATTGCACGCTTGGCGGTTCCAAGCGCTGTGGATTAGACCGGGGTGGAAAGAGATGATTTGCATAGCTCCGCCTACTGCAAAGGATTCTGGGTAAACCTGCTATTCTTTGTATTATGCTGCTTGCAAGTACTTTCCGTTTCAGGAAAGCATCCACTATGTATTTCCTTTAAGTAGAGGGCTTTTCGGTCTCTTTCGTCCCGCTACATTTAGCCCAACTTGGGTCTCTCCCTAAGGTGGCTAGCATATATGTATCGCTTGCTCACCGAGCCCCACTCCATACAGCCAACCAATTCCAGCCCTGTGCTGATGAGGGCCTAAAGCCCGAAACACGTGTCCACAGGTAGGAATTGGTTGGCTGTGTAAATTTAGAAACTAATCCGCAGCATTGCACGCTTGGCGGTTCCAAGCGCTGTGGATTAGACCGGGGTGGAAAGAGATGATTTGCATAGCTCCGCCTACTGCAAAGGATTCTGGGTAAACCTGCTATTCTTTGTATTATGCCGCTTGCAAGTACTTTCCGTTTCAGGAAAGCATCCACTATGTATTTCCTTTAAGTAGAGGGCTTTTCGGTCTCTTTCGTCCCGCTACATTTAGCCCAACTTGGGTCTCTCCCTAAGGTGGCTAGCATATATGTATCGCTTGCTCACCGAGCCCCACTCCATACAGCCAACCAATTCCAGCCCTGTGCTGATGAGGGCCTAAAGCCCGAAACACGTGTCCACAGGTAGGAATTGGTTGGCTGTGTAAATTTAGAAACTAATCCGCAGCATTGCACGCTTGGCGGTTCCAAGCGCCGTGGATTAGACCGGGGTGGAAAGAGATGATTTGCATAGCTCCGCCTACTGCAAAGGATTCTGGGTAAACCTGCTATTCTTTGTATTATGCTGCTTGCAAGTACTTTCCGTTTCAGGAAAGCATCCACTATGTATTTCCTTTAAGTAGAGGGCTTTTCGGTCTCTTTCGTCCCGCTACATTTAGCCCAACTTGGGTCTCTCCCTAAGGTGGCTAGCATATATGTATCGCTTGCTCACCGAGCCCCACTCCATACAGCCAACCAATTCCAGCCCTGTGCTGATGAGGGCCTAAAGCCCGAAACACGTGTCCACAGGTAGGAATTGGTTGGCTGTGTAAATTTAGAAACTAATCCGCAGCATTGCACGCTTGGCGGTTCCAAGCGCCGTGGATTAGACCGGGGTGGAAAGAGATGATTTGCATAGCTCCGCCTACTGCAAAGGATTCTGGGTAAACCTGCTATTCTTTGTATTATGCTGCTTGCAAGTACTTTCCGTTTCAGGAAAGCATCCACTATGTATTTCCTTTAAGTAGAGGGCTTTTCGGTCTCTTTCGTCCCGCTACATTTAGCCCAACTTGGGTCTCTCCCTAAGGTGGCTAGCATATATGTATCGCTTGCTCACCGAGCCCCACTCCATACAGCCAACCAATTCCAGCCCTGTGCTGATGAGGGCCTAAAGCCCGAAACACGTGTCCACAGGTAGGAATTGGTTGGCTGTGTAAATTTAGAAACTAATCCGCAGCATTGCACGCTTGGCGGTTCCAAGCGCCGTGGATTAGACCGGGGTGGAAAGAGATGATTTGCATAGCTCCGCCTACTGCAAAGGATTCTGGGTAAACCTGCTATTCTTTGTATTATGCTGCTTGCAAGTACTTTCCGTTTCAGGAAAGCATCCACTATGTATTTCCTTTAAGTAGAGGGCTTTTCGGTCTCTTTCGTCCCGCTACATTTAGCCCAACTTGGGTCTCTCCCTAAGGTGGCTAGCATATATGTATCGCTTGCTCACCGAGCCCCACTCCATACAGCCAACCAATTCCAGCCCTGTGCTGATGAGGGCCTAAAGCCCGAAACACGTGTCCACAGGTAGGAATTGGTTGGCTGTGTAAATTTAGAAACTAATCCGCAGCATTGCACGCTTGGCGGTTCCAAGCGCTGTGGATTAGACCGGGGTGGAAAGAGATGATTTGCATAGCTCCGCCTACTGCAAAGGATTCTGGGTAAACCTGCTATTCTTTGTATTATGCTGCTTGCAAGTACTTTCCGTTTCAGGAAAGCATCCACTATGTATTTCCTTTAAGTAGAGGGCTTTTCGGTCTCTTTCGTCCCGCTACATTTAGCCCAACTTGGGTCTCTCCCTAAGGTGGCTAGCATATATGTATCGCTTGCTCACCGAGCCCCACTCCATACAGCCAACCAATTCCAGCCCTGTGCTGATGAGGGCCTAAAGCCCGAAACACGTGTCCACAGGTAGGAATTGGTTGGCTGTGTAAATTTAGAAACTAATCCGCAGCATTGCACGCTTGGCGGTTCCAAGCGCCGTGGATTAGACCGGGGTGGAAAGAGATGATTTGCATAGCTCCGCCTACTGCAAAGGATTCTGGGTAAACCTGCTATTCTTTGTATTATGCTGCTTGCAAGTACTTTCCGTTTCAGGAAAGCATCCACTATGTATTTCCTTTAAGTAGAGGGCTTTTCGGTCTCTTTCGTCCCGCTACATTTAGCCCAACTTGGGTCTCTCCCTAAGGTGGCTAGCATATATGTATCGCTTGCTCACCGAGCCCCACTCCATACAGCCAACCAATTCCAGCCCTGTGCTGATGAGGGCCTAAAGCCCAAAACACGTGTCCACAGGTAGGAATTGGTTGGCTGTGTAAATTTAGAAACTAATCCGCAGCATTGCACGCTTGGCGGTTCCAAGCGCCGTGGATTAGACCGGGGTGGAAAGAGATGATTTGCATAGCTCCGCCTACTGCAAAGGATTCTGGGTAAACCTGCTATTCTTTGTATTATGCTGCTTGCAAGTACTTTCCGTTTCAGGAAAGCATCCACTATGTATTTCCTTTAAGTAGAGGGCTTTTCGGTCTCTTTCGTCCCGCTACATTTAGCCCAACTTGGGTCTCTCCCTAAGGTGGCTAGCATATATGTATCGCTTGCTCACCGAGCCCCACTCCATACAGCCAACCAATTCCAGCCCTGTGCTGATGAGGGCCTAAAGCCCGAAACACGTGTCCACAGGTAGGAATTGGTTGGCTGTGTAAATTTAGAAACTAATCCGCAGCATTGCACGCTTGGCGGTTCCAAGCGCTGTGGATTAGACCGGGGTGGAAAGAGATGATTTGCATAGCTCCGCCTACTGCAAAGGATTCTGGGTAAACCTGCTATTCTTTGTATTATGCTGCTTGCAAGTACTTTCCGTTTCAGGAAAGCATCCACTATGTATTTCCTTTAAGTAGAGGGCTTTTCGGTCTCTTTCGTCCCGCTACATTTAGCCCAACTTGGGTCTCTCCCTAAGGTGGCTAGCATATATGTATCGCTTGCTCACCGAGCCCCACTCCATACAGCCAACCAATTCCAGCTCTGTGCTGATGAGGGCCTAAAGCCCGAAACACGTGTCCACAGGTAGGAATTGGTTGGCTGTGTAAATTTAGAAACTAATCCGCAGCATTGCACGCTTGGCGGTTCCAAGCGCTGTGGATTAGACCGGGGTGGAAAGAGATGATTTGCATAGCTCCGCCTACTGCAAAGGATTCTGGGTAAACCTGCTATTCTTTGTATTATGCTGCTTGCAAGTACTTTCCGTTTCAGGAAAGCATCCACTATGTATTTCCTTTAAGTAGAGGGCTTTTCGGTCTCTTTCGTCCCGCTACATTTAGCCCAACTTGGGTCTCTCCCTAAGGTGGCTAGCATATATGTATCGTTTGCTCACCGAGCCCCACTCCATACAGCCAACCAATTCCAGCCCTGTGCTGATGAGGGCCTAAAGCCCGAAACACGTGTCCACAGGTAGGAATTGGTTGGCTGTGTAAATTTAGAAACTAATCCGCAGCATTGCACGCTTGGCGGTTCCAAGCGCTGTGGATTAGACCGGGGTGGAAAGAGATGATTTGCATAGCTCCGCCTACTGCAAAGGATTCTGGGTAAACCTGCTATTCTTTGTATTATGCTGCTTGCAAGTACTTTCCGTTTCAGGAAAGCATCCACTATGTATTTCCTTTAAGTAGAGGGCTTTTCGGTCTCTTTCGTCCCGCTACATTTAGCCCAACTTGGGTCTCTCCCTAAGGTGGCTAGCATATATGTATCGCTTGCTCACCGAGCCCCACTCCATTCAGCCAACCAATTCCAGCCCTGTGCTGATGAGGGCCTAAAGCCCGAAACACGTGTCCACAGGTAGGAATTGGTTGGCTGTGTAAATTTAGAAACTAATCCGCAGCATTGCACGCTTGGCGGTTCCAAGCGCTGTGGATTAGACCGGGGTGGAAAGAGATGATTTGCATAGCTCCGCCTACAGCAAAGGATTCTGGGTAAACCTGCTATTCTTTGTATTATGCTGCTTGCAAGTACTTTCCGTTTCAGGAAAGCATCCACTATGTATTTCCTTTAAGTAGAGGGCTTTTCGGTCTCTTTCGTCCCGCTACATTTAGCCCAACTTGGGTCTCTCCCTAAGGTGGCTAGCATATATGTATCGCTTGCTCACCGAGCCCCACTCCATACAGCCAACCAATTCCAGCCCTGTGCTGATGAGGGCCTAAAGCCCGAAACACGTGTCCACAGGTAGGAATTGGTTGGCTGTGTAAATTTAGAAACTAATCCGCAGCATTGCACGCTTGGCGGTTCCAAGCGCTGTGGATTAGACCGGGGTGGAAAGAGATGATTTGCATAGCTCCGCCTACTGCAAAGGATTCTGGGTAAACCTGCTATTCTTTGTATTATGCTGCTTGCAAGTACTTTCCGTTTCAGGAAAGCATCCACACTGCAATACTAATCCTGCAAAGTTTTCTAAACAGGGATATATCATATGCAATTTAAAATGGGCAAGGTGCATAGTAAGGGACAGGGAAGTGGAAATGATGCTGATGGTGAGCACAGAGGCTGTGGGCAAGGTGAAACTGTGCCTGCTGCGGGAGCACAGCAAACACACATATCATGTCGACCGAGCTTCCTGTCCCACTTTGTTGTGGTGCTTGGAATACAACTCTTGAAGCCAGGCCAGTGTGAAAAGATTGTTGGATGGATAGCAGAAAATGCTTCCAGTCACTTTGCCAGCACCACCCTGTCTAACACATGGTCCAGTTTCAGTAGCCGTGATTCTGGACTATATAGCCCTCACCCTGATCCTCCTTCCTCCCACAATGCCGAGTCCCCAGAGACAAGGATCCCACACTTGGACACTCCGAAGAGCTGTTCACATTTCGATGTATAGATTCTGTATTCTCTCCCTGCCGGCTTCAAGCGGGACATGAGGAGATTGCATGTAGAGATGCCCAAATATTTGAGCAGGTACGCTGACAAGAAGGCAACGGTGGGAAAATGCAATTACTGTTGCAAGAGGTGAATGATGATGCAACACAATTGCGAACAAGTGACGTTGTAAGGTCAGCAAGTCAGCAGGAGCTACAAGGAGAACTTTACATTTCTCCTTCCCGTGGCGGAGAGATCTAATAAAATGTTGCAGCAACAGAAGACACTAGTTGAAAAATTCTTACAAAAAATTCCCATCTGACAATGCTGGTGGCAGAGGTCACAGTTCCTAGTACAAGCAAGGAGTAGAGACATGGAAAACACACACCAAATGCAGCAGAGGCAGGCTAACACTATCAAAGCTCTGGGACAGTTTTCTCAGACACTCCTATCACCCAGGCCCTGATACGCAAGTTACTCTGATAAGGAGGGAAAAGTTTTAGAAGATGCTGAAGAAGTACCTTGCCAATCGTACCAGCGATTCCACTGTGCCTGACAACTGCTAGGCATCTAAGATAGACACGTGTCTCTCTACGCCTTGGAGGTCCTGGCCTGCCCTGCTGCTAGCGTTTTGTTAGAGCGGGCTGTTAGTGCCGCAGGGGGTATTACAACCGAAAGGTGCATCCGCCTGTCAACTGAAAATGCTGACTGGCTCACTCTTAGCAAAATGAATAAGTGCTGGATTTGCTCAGACTTGTCAACACCACCAATTGACAGCAGCGGAACATAAACTCAAATCCAGTGGTTTTGTGGTCTATTCCCATGCAATTCTTCCCACCCATACATGGGTATATGCTTCAGGATTTTGTCTTTTTTGTGTCGCCCTCCTTCTTCTCCTCCTCCAGCACTATATCCACAGGTCATTATGCTACCATTGCTATTATTTATTTAAGGGTGATTATGATGTCTGCATTAAGAATTTCTGGAGGCCTACCTTTAACATTCTTTGATATGTATGTATACCCCCCCCAGGGTTACGTGTTTTTCAGCCCATGCACTTAGTGCATGCGCATTACTAGTCTAAGGTACCCACTCCTTAATAATGGGAAAAATAAAGTCCTCCACTATATCTCTTCAAAGGGGTATTGGAGTGCCTCCTTCTAATTTTTGGTATCAATTGCACTTAGTGCATGCATATGCTTTACCAGTGTTATTAATGGAAAAAATGCTTTTCTGAGGCTCCACCTCCTAGTTAGGCAATATTTTAGAAAACTAATAGAACCGGTGAGTTCTATTCGTAATATATGATCCAGTGCCTTGTTGTGAGCTGTCAGGTGGTCATCACATAGGGAGTCCTTACATTGCATACAGGATTTTACAGCCAGGACAGGAAACTTTGTACAGTAAGTACAGAAGATCCTGGTTTCCTCCATATCAGGCTGAGTAGATTCCCCAGCAGGGTTGATGAAATAACAGTCCTTGATGCTGGTACCTTAAACTAATTGTTGTTTTCAGGTCTAATTAAAATAGAGTCTATTCTCTAATAATACTGCTCTTATCTGTAATTCGTCTACTGTAAGGTGTGGCAGTAGGGATAGCATATTACAGGCATCTATTCAGGGATTATTGCCTTATAAATTATAATCCTTGCTGCTACTTTTTTCTATAGTCATTGACAGATTCATGTTTTTTACATCTGGACTCAGAATTTCATCACAGCTGGCAGTGTTGCTTGTATTCCTCCAGAGTTTTGTTGCTGCCACGTACAAGAAAAAATCTTTTCAGGGCCAGTTGAAATCACTTCTATATTCTACAATAATACCTCTCTTATCTGCAATTTGTCTAGGGTGAGGTTTGGCAGTAGAGATAGCGTATAACATGCATGTAGTCATGGATTATTGCCTCATAGATTATAAGTCTTGCTGCTCAAATTCATCAAAGCAGGCAAAATAACTGATTTAATGTGTCCATTTACAGTTTCACTGTAACAGCTGTATGTAAGAGATAGTGATGACAGACTTTACGCTACTGGAGCTGGAATTACCACTTCTGATCTTGCCAGTGCTTTGTTTCCATCCATTTCTGGGGGCTTCTTGAAGTATATTTGGGGTCATTGTCCTGCTGGAAGACTCATGACCTAGGATGCAAACTCAGCTTTTTGACACTGGGCACTACATTGCAACCCTAAATCTTCACATTTCATGATGCCTTGCACACAGTCAAGGCACCCAGTGCCAGAGGCAGCAAAACAATCCCAAAGTATCTTTGAACCTAAAATTAAGTAATAAGTAAAAATAGTAATGTCTTACTGCTGGCCTTCTATAAATTGTATGGGCCGCCTGATGGCCCTCCAAGTTTCAAACTTTACAGTATTAATACAAAAAAGAAAATTTGCCCATCTCAGATGGATAAATTATATTTCAGTAACAATATATGGCTATGCAAAACATAGCCATCTACTGGCCCTCAAAAAATGCTTAGTGAGGTCTGACTGCTAGCCCTCTAAAACTATTGAGTGAGGGCTGGCAGATGGCCCTCTAAAATGATAGTGAGGGCCACTGGATGTCCCTCTAACAATAGTAAGTGCCACTGGATAGCCCTCTACAAAAAATGAGTGCAGCCTAATGGCTAAGACAAAAAAATTGTGACTTTCAGGATGTGTCTGATCATGTCTCACACACCACATGGCCACATAAGGTAGTAAAATGTTAAAATTACATTTCCTGGTGAATGTTTTTTTCATCATTGAAAGCAATGCAAACGTGCAAAATGTGCAAAAACACAGCATAAACCCTACATGTGAACATATCCCAAGGTGTGGATGAGCATTTTTTTTCTCTTATTTATTTTGCCTTATATACAAGTCATTATCTTGGAAACAATGTTTCTTAACATTTTTCCAGTAAAATCCATTTTATTTTTGGTTTTGTATGTTTCATTGTCAGTCCATAAAAGTGGCATAATAATCTGGCAACATTTTTCCCAGCAGAGACCTGGGATTCAGACGCTTTTAAGGGTCTTGTCCATGGTAATCTAATTTCAGAGCTGTTTTCATCAATTTGAGCTATTTTTAGACGCTTTCAGACTTCCGGGGGGGGGGGGGGAGGCATGAAAAATGCTCAAGTTTCCCATTGATTCCCATTATACTCGATCCTCAGGTCGAGAACACGAGCATTACGATTTGTTCCACTATCTTTAGGTCATCAATGTCTGATCAACTGTTATCGGTGTCGGCAATGGCCACAGTCAGGAAGTACTCACTTGCAGAGCTAGCCATCTTCTAATAGTGGCCAAGGCTTGATACTGCATGTCCACCTCCTATTTAAATCAATAGGATGTGCATGCGTAGTAACTTCTCTGAAGACCGCTAGATCCACAAGCTAACATTTCTGGCGGGCTGCCTCTACTGCTGATATCAGCTGGTCAGTGAGGGTACCGGGTGTCAGACCCCGGCTGGTCAGACATTGATGACCTATCCTAAGGATAGGTCATCAATAAAAAAGTAGTGAACAACCTCTTTAAACCATTAATCGCTTCCAATATGCATTAAAACGGCGGACGCTAAGGTGCCTTATTACTTCATCACCATTTTAAAATGGCCAATAATCGGGTAGAGCATCCCCCAGAGTGCAAAAATCTCCGGGGTCTCTGCTACCTCCTGCTCCATCCTCCAGCCCTCTGCCTCCTCTTCCAGAAAAAAAATGTCAGGTGCATTTGCAGTGCACCTACAGAAATTTGCCTGCCGACACCCAAGAACAGCTGGGATTTTTCCCATTGGTGCTTTTTGATGACTATGATAGACTCTACAACAGTGATCAAAATCCAATAATTAGTAAATCATCCCTTGCTGTGTCATCCCCTTAGTCAGATTTATTTTTTCATGTATAATTTTTATTTCTTTTATTCTTTATCAGGGTTGGGATTAGGGTTAAGGTTGGGCTTAGGGTTAGAGTTGGGCTTAGGGTTAGGGGTGGGGTTAGGGTTGGGGTTCTGATTAGGATTAGGGATGGGCTTAGGGTCAGAGTTAGGGTTGCTTTTTTTTAAGAGTTAAGAAAAATGATGATGATATGACGACTATTGTTGAGCGCAAGTGCTCGCTACTTGAGTTTGCATCGGGTGCTCGGGTACCACTTTTTCACACAGAACCCTGTACGTTTGGCTTTCTTTTTCCCTTTAAAATAAAGACCTTCATTTAAAAACTGTATTTTGTGTTTACTTGTGTTATTTTGTCTAATATTTAAATTTGTTTGGTGATCTGAAACATATACGTGTGACAAACATGCAAAAGAAAAGGATATCAGGAAGGGACAAACACTTTTTCATACAACTGTAACTAAACGACTACTCAGAATGGCAACATCACAGGTTAACTGTGAAAGAGGGAGGCCAGAGGACTGCAGCATCTGATTTCACGTACTCCTACACAGATTAGGCTGGGCTCATCATTGAGTGACGGACCCGAGACGCGGGCTGCAGCGTTTCCGGGTCCGTCACTAGTAGCGCACTGCTAGCGCAGATGGAGCTAGCAGATGTTCCATCTGCGTTAGCGCAGTGCCAAAGTTGGCACTTGCGTTAGTGCAGTCCGTTTAACGGATTTGTTGAACGGACTGCACAACGCAAGTGTGGACCTAGCCTAAGAAGCCCTTCCCCATCATATTAAACAGTGCAGGTTACTGTTAGTAGTGCAAGGGTTAATCTGTTTAGCTTGAGTGTTGCTGTAGCCTTACAGCTTTAATGGTCTCAGCTGTTCAGTATTGGACACTTCCCTTCTCTATGTATACATAGCTCTGGCGATCAGGATTATCGGTGTTCAGTTAATTCTGCCCTGGTTCAGGAGTGTGGCGGAGTTTGTTGTTTGAGGAGGCATTTGGAGTGTTGTTCTAAAGACTGTTGGTTGCATTGTTGTCTATATGCTAGCTCTCATCCTCTTCAATTTGTTTTCTTTCCCTTCCTTCACTCCCTCGTGTTCCGCTCGGTTGTTTATGAGTACATAATTGTGTGATTGATATTTTCCCTTATCCCTGCACATATTCCTTTGTTAGTCTGGGTTGTGTATTCTTATACTCTACTACTCCCCATTTCCCTGGGGGGGGGAGGGGGAAGGCACAGTTTAAGGCTGATCTAAGAGCTCAGCAAGGTATGTGGCCCCGACGGCTTCACCATTAGAAGTAATCTGGGGAGCAGAGATAGCTAGGGCACCCCCTAGCTTTAAGGGCATGCAAGGAGCCCCAGCCCAGGATATCTGAGCTGTGACATGCACATTTATACATAGAAGTCTATTGGTTCAGCTGAATTCTGACACAGTGTTAAGGAAAGCTGCAGCAGGCCACAAATAATTACTGCAGTGATGCTGCAGTGAAGATGTATTACATGAGAATAGATTGCTGGAGAAAGATGGAAATTGCTATTTCCTTCAGTCCTCTGATCTGGCTAGTAGCTGTTGTGGAGACCCACCTCTATGACAGCCTTAAGCCTGAAAAAAACATGTGAACAGGGGTTGTTCTGATGCGATAAAATTATCTGGGTAGAGACCGCTTGAGCTACTTGCACTTGGGCCATGGGTTAGCTTCTGAGCAAGCGTCTTATTATTTTATACCTCTCCTTGCTTTTTGCCAATTTTTTTATAAGTTCGACAACCTCTTTAATTTAGTAGTAATTTTAGGTTAGTACAAAAGGTACTTTTTAGCAAAACAGCTTATAACATTGTGAGTCTAACAGCAAATGACTGAGTATGGAAAATGTTCCATAGTTTTTATGTTTTCTAGATGTAGAGCTGATTACCAGCAAATCTAATTACAAAGAGGTAAAAACATGCATACAGCTGGGAACAGTTATGCTGCTTGTGCAGCATTTCTGCTTATAAATGTTTACTTCCATTAATACACAGAGCTATGTAAGCAGTTTATAGAAGAGTCATTTGGATTCCTTTAGAATGTCTTCACACCATTTACCATATACAATCAAGTTGACTTTATCATCTTCATTGCCCACAGTGTTTGTAAATTCCTTTGCTGAAGGATGGTCAAAAAAAGTAGGAGACTCGTTAACAACCGTCTTTCACTGGTATAGACGAAACCTGGGACCTGGGAAAGTTATGAGAAAACACTTTTGTAATATTTTGGGTGGTAATGTCATAAATAGTTCATTAATACCTAGTCTTGTTTATTGTAAGTGGTTCATGCATCCCTGGATAATTCTGAATACAATGAATTCTTCTGTCGCTGACAGATTTCTTTATAACTTACTGAAATGTTCTTCTTAATTTTAAAATGCAAAGGTAAAATATTCTTAAAGACGAAAACAGCCTGCTGATATTGTTATTCTATATTTTTTTTTACAAAAATAAATTATTTGCATTTTTTTTGGTGGAATGTTTATGCCTTTTACATTAAACGTAGCAATGTTTAAGTTGGCCATAGAGTCGGTTTGTAGTCACAGGTTTTTATCAAGGGATCTTCAACAGGACTATGTGTATTCAACTTATAGAATGGGATAATTATGGTGAACATTGGTAACTAGTGTTGAGCATTCCGATACTGCAAATATCGGGTATCGGCCGATATTCGCGGTATCAGAATTCCGATACTGAGTTCCGATACTTTTGCAATATCGAATACCGGAATCAGAAGTTCCCATACTGCTATGAGCCAGTTTGAATTAATTCAGCCAATGAGGAATCCTAAGAAGTGTGGGCACATCCTATTATGCATGTTAGGCATGTACTGTGACTAATGGCATGGCTGTGTTTGGCTGCTGAAACGATGTCATGATGCACTATAAAAGCAGCCACCATTTTGGGTTCACTCTGCTGTGAATTCAGTTAGGGACAGGACGCTGCTGTTCTGACTGAGGAAAAGTTTGAGATAGCGATTTGCTTCATTGTGCTTTACCCAGGCTACTGTAGCAACCGCTGTGTGAGAACCTTTTCTTTGCCTTGCAGCGCTGTTCATGGCTGTCTGCAAGGTCTCTGTGTGTGAGTGCAGCTCACACTGCAGTGTGTTCTGCAGCCACATCTGGTTGTAGTTCCCTCAGCGTGCGTCACTGCCTCATACTGTTACATTGTCCTTTTTTGCATTTGTGCTGCTGCGCATTTTTCCTGATTTCTCCTATTAGTATGTTTCCATCCGTATCAGCTAGATAGCGTTCAAACACTATATAGGAGTAGATAGAGAAGCTTTTCTGCAGCCTTGCAGCGCCGTTCACAGCTGTCTGCAAGGTCTGTGTGTGTGAGTGCAGCTCTCGCTGCAGTGTGTTCTGCAGCCACATCTGTTTGTAGTCCGCTCAGCGTGCGTCACTGCCTCATACATTGTCCTTTTTTTCATTAGTGTAGCCCATTTTTCCTGAGAACTCCTATTTGTGGTGTGTTTATATCTGTATCCAGCTAGATTGCGTGCACTATATAGGAGTAGATAGAGGAGCCTTTCTGCAGCCTTGTGCCCTGCGGCCCCAGCCATATTAGTATTAGCCTATTTTTTGGAGCCCCATCTATTGCATTGTAGGTTACCTTCCTGCATTGTAATAGCTTCAAAAAGTTTGTGATACTATCGGTTTTACATCTTTGGGCACACCCATTTTTAAAAAACAAAACCTAAATAAAGGTCACCAAACACTCCACTTTACAGTTGTGTAGACCACATTAGCTCATATTAAAGTCTAGTCCACACTTTATAAAATTAGTGTTTCTTATACCTGTTAGCAGCTGTTCAGGAATAAGCACACTAAGCCCTTAGTACTTTTCTGCCTATCTTTATCAGTCTACCAAGATGAAGAAGGCAGGGAGTAAGGCACATGGTCGTGGGCATGGAGTTTCTGCAGGGAAAGGACATGGGGATTATGTGCCTGCTGCAGGCATCAGTGACTCAGCATCCCCCAGTTTTACCACGGAACAGTCCTTTATGCACAGCTTTGTAAGAGCTCGCCATACCCCACTGCTGCGGGACGAACAAACTGAAACCGTTGTCTGATGGATGGCAGCTAACGCATCGACTTCAATTAGTGCTGCATCCTCTCAGGTCCAGAGCACTGAAGAGCACCCATCTGTCTCTTCACCACCTGCCAAATTGCCCAGGCAGTCAGAGAGCTCTGGACAGGTGCCATCTCTACTTCTGTTCTCTGAATCTCTTGGCTTGGAAAGAGGGGGCCAGCCAAGCAGCATTCGAGAAATGGAAGAAGAGGCAGTATGCAGTGATGCGCAACTGCTTTGTCTCTCTGAATCTGAAGAGGTGGGTGGGCCAGTGCCTACGGTCAGCACACCTCAGTACGCATCTGATGATGAGACTCAGGTGCCACTTTCTGGTGCGTACTGTGCTGCCGAGACTACCCAGGAGAAGCAGTTGTTGGAAGGGGGTAGTGTAGATGGGTCCTTAACCCATCATGGCGTGAGGTACATGAAGGTGGTGGGAGCAGTTCTGAGGAAGAGATTCCCTGAACAGCCCAAAAAGGAGGGAGAGGGAGGGGACAGACTGGGTAGCCTGTAGCCTCCATTTCATCACCCATTAGGAGCATGCCTCTTCCAAAACCCAAAACGGGTGCTCCCAAGACTTGCAGTGCCTGGTCCTTTTTTGACACAGTTGCAGATGACATTTGCTTTATCAAATGCAAGCTGTGTCATCAGAAAGTGAAAAGAGGGAAAAGTGTCAGCAACCTCAATACCACAAATATGTGGAAACATGTGCGGACCAATAATACTGTAAGCAATACCAGCGCACTACCAATATAAATATAATAAACAATGTAAGGGGTGCAAAAAAGGTGGTATAAGAGCACGAAGAAACCATGAAGAAGAAAAAAGAACCACTCTACATAATTGCACACCACTTAGAGATAATAGATATATAAAAAGGCAAACTTTTATTGATACACCAATAAAAACAATTAAAATGGTATTATACCAACATCCCCACACTGACCCGCCAAAGTAGCACAAGTAAGTAAAGGCGCATGTATAAAGCAATATTAAACATGTGCGGACCAAGCACGTGGTGGAGTTACAAAAACACACTGAAGACCTAGGCCAACCTACAGCGCCACCTACCACCTCTTCAGCTCGTGTTGTAGCCTCTTCCTCCAGCTCACACATAGCTGGTTCGGCTTCCTCACAGGATCGCCATGGAAGAACCTCTGGCACTGTTGTACAGAGACCCAGTGTAATTCCACCCACAGCACCACGTTCCCTGTCATCCTCACACTCCCAGCCCAGTCTACAGCCATCGGTAGCACAGGCATGGGAGAAAAGGCGGCCATTCTCGGCAAACCACCCCCGAGCACAGGCTCTGAATGCTGGCATTGCAAAACTACTGTCCCTTGAAATGCTCTCATTCAGGCTGGTGGAGACTGACACCTTCCGTAACTTCATGGCATTGGCAGTCCCACAATACAAAGTGCCCAGCCGCTTTTATTTCAGCAGGCAAGCCGTCCCTGCCCTGCAAAAGCATGTGGAGGGAAACATTAAACATGCGCTACTAAACGCAGTCAATTGCAAGGTCTACCTGACCACCGATGCGTGGACCAGTCACTATGGACAGGGACAATACCTTTCCCTCACTGCCCATTGGGTAAATGTTGTGGAGCCGGGTACAGATCTTGAGAGTGGCACTGTACATGTTCTGCCAACTCCAAGGATTGCAGGAATCCAGTCTGTACTCATTGGCTTATCCTCATACTCCAGTTCTTCTGAATCAGCGCTGCAGGAGCCGTCACAGTCTACCTCCACATGGACCCGTGAACGATTACCTGTTATGACCGATATGAGCACAGCCATTGCCAAACGTCAACAGGCCATATTGAAATTAATTTCTTTGGGGAATCGAAGCCACACAGCGCAGGAGTTCTGGAATGCCATCAAGCAGGAGAGCGACATGTGGTTTGTGCCAGCGAATCTCCAGCCAGGCATGGTAGTGTGTGACAATGGCTGAAAGCTAGTGGCAGCTCTGGGCCTAGGCAACGTCACTCACATCCCATGTCTGGCAAATGTGCTCAACTTGGTTGTGCAGAGTTTTTTGAGGGACTATTCGGATCTTGATGCACTGCTGCACAAGGTCTGCCTAGAGTGCGCTCAATTGTGGCGTTCCAGCATGGCATTGCAGCTCTGCAGCGCCGATTCCACCTTCCGGAACATCATATCATATGTGACATACCCACCAGGTGGAATTCAACGTTACATATGTTGGAGAGGTTGTGTGAGCAGCAGGCAGCAGTAATGGAGTACCAGCTGCATCAGGCGCAAAAAAGTCGCACTGCGCACTGTTCAGTCTTCACCACCACTGAGTGGGCCACTATGAAGGACATCTGCCATGTTTTGCTTGCCTTCGATGATTCCACGTGGATGGCGAGTGCAGATGATGCACTAGTCAGCATGACTATCCCCCTCATCTGCCTGCTTGAAAAAACACTGCAAGCGCTAAGGGAGGAGGTTGTGGAAGAGGTGGAGGATAAGGAGTCACAAATGCCATCTGCTTCTGGACAGTCTGCGCAATGTGGTTCCTCACAAAGGCCTAGGCAGGGGACACTTTGTGAGGAGGATGAGGAGGAGTCAATGGGGAGGAAGACATCTGTCCAGAGGAGGGAGTTACACAATGCTCTAGTAGTCAGCATGTAGAGCAAGGGTGGCGTGATGCAGAGCAGGCAGAGATCACGCCTCACGCAGGGGACAGCGTTTCTTGGCCAGTTGGCAGTCTGCAGCACATGGTTGATTTCATGCTGCAGTGTCTGAGAAACGACTGCCGCATCGCCCACATTATCAACAGGGCTGATTATTGGGTGTACAACCTCCTAGATCCTCACTACCAGGACAACTTACAAAGCCTCATAACACTGTTGAACTGGGAGCGTAAAATGCGAGAGTACCAAGACACACTGGTGCATTCCATCATGTTCTCAATTCCAACCGAGAGCAGTGCTGCTAGTACTTTACAAAGCATCTCAGTGCATCGAGGCAGTGGAGGAAGCTCTGCACAAAGAGGGAGCAGAAGCAGCGCCTAAGCACAAGGCAAGACCAGTATGGCCCAAATGTGGCAAAGTTTTGTGTGCCCGCCATAAATGTCTACACCATCACAGATGGCTCCAGTCAGCAGGAGGCAACGCTTCCATCAGATGGTGACAGACTACATGTCTTGCCCTCTCAGTGTACTCCCAGACGGCTCTTCCCCCTTCAAGTTTTGGGTCTCTAAGCTGGATACATGGCCAGAGCTTAGCCAGTATGCATTGGATGTGCTGGCTCGCCCTGCTGCTAGTGTATTATCGGAACGCGTCTTTAGTGCCGCAGGTGGTGTACTAACAGATCGTTGCATTCGACAATCCTTCGATAATGTTGACCGGCTTACTTTTCTGAAAATGAACAAGGCCTGGATCTCGCAGGAATTTGCCACTCCTCTTCCAGATTAAATAATTGGTTGGCAACAGTATCCAGGTCTCCTGTTATGTTCATGTTTCTACCACCTGAACTGTAATCCCTGGGCTCCAACACCGCCAGTTGCTGCTCAGAAGTGCCGTCTACACAGTCAACACTTGCTGCCGTGTTATTGGGGTTCAGTAACGTCAGCTGATCCCCTGCTGTGTATATGGCAATTTCTCCTGCTCCATCCATGCTCACACTACAACAGATATTAGACTTGCTCCAATTAGGCCTCAGCCTACACACTGATTCTAGCATTGACCCTGGTCTCCAACACTGCCAGTTGCTGCTCAGAAGTGCCGTCTGTATGGTCAACACTTGCTCCTCTGTTATTGGGATTCAGTAACGTCAGCTGCTCCCCTGCTGTGTATCCGGCAATTTCTCCTGCTCCGTCCACTCTCGCACTAGAACAGATATTAAACTTGCTCCAATTAGGCCTCAGGCTACACTCTGTTTCTAGCATTGACCCAGGGCTCCAACACTGCCAGTTGCTGCTCAGAAGTGCCATCTGCACAGTCAACACATGCTCCAGTGTTATTGGGATTCAGTAACGTGTGCTGATCCCCTGCTGTGTGTGTGGCAATTTCTCCTGCTCCCTCCACATTCACACTACTGCAGATATTAAACTGCCTCCAATTAGGCATCAGCCTAAACTCTGTTTCTCCTGTAATCCCTGGGCTCCAACACCGCCAGTTGCTGCTCAGAAGTGCCATCTGCACAGTCAACACATTCTCCAGTGTTATTGGGGTTCAGCAACGTCTGCTGATCCCCTGCTGTGTGTGCGGCAATTTTGAATGCTCCTTCCACGTTCACACTACAACAGATATTAAACTGCCTCCAATTAGGCCTCAGCTTTCACTCTGTTTCTCCTGTAATCCCTGGGCTCCAACACCGCCAGTTGCTGCTCTGAAGTGTCTTTGGCACGGGTACTCCCTCCTGCCCAGCCTGGTTCCAGCATGCCAGCTGTTTCCGGGTAGTGTCAACATCACTTTGCCTCCAATACATTGTCCTGTCGTGTTGCGGTCGGGTTAGCCGACTCTATGGTTGTGACGCGGTGTACGGCAGAGCAAGAAGGGACAACAGGCCAAGGGATGATTCCACAGATTTATTATCAAGAACGCTGGAACAACACATGCAGGTAGATCTACAGAGTCCACAATTAGTCCAACGGAACAGGTTCGGGGGCACCTCCCGATAATCCTTGTGCCAGGTAACAAAGCAATAGTCCACAATTAGTCCAATGGGATCCCAAAACAATCTCACGAACGACGAGATATGTCCTCAGCTCAAGTCTCGCCCCGTTCGCTTCCGCAGTCCCCGATGGGCGTGGGGTCTTGCCTCAGCTAAGAATTCCCACTCCTTCTCCTTCAAGGATCAACTCACATCTGATTTCAAAATAAGAATGGATTGTCTGAGCTCCTGGGATCCGCCCATGAAGGGGGGTAGGGGTCACACCTTCTATTCAATGGTTGGGTCCACCAGAAGATTCTAGACTGGTGGGCTCCAAGAAGTCTATGTACTATGTACATTTGACTAGCCACCTGCTGTGAGGAAGAATGGCTATTCTTCACTAGTGGTGTTGGCAAAGCTTAATTATATTACAGCTTAGGGCTGCAAGTATTGGGGGAAGGAGACATATTGTTACAGGTGAACTCCCAGCACAAGCAAGAAAATACATAAATTACAGCTAATAGAAACCAGAGAACAGTTACATATATCAAATGGCATATTATTCAAATACAGGACAGGGCAAAAGTACATATCATGACAATCCCTTCCCCTCCCAATTTGTGTACGTACTAGGGACCTTTACAGGTCGCTGGTTAAGTACACACAGGCAGAGCGTAACTTACATGTGGCTTCATGCAGCCACGAATTGGCATCGTAGCTCTCCCACATCATTGCCCAGGAGAACATCTGCGGGCAGACCACCCATCACCCCAACCACACATCGCCTGACCCCAAAACCAAAGTTCAGATCCACAGTGGCTGTGGGAATAGTCCTCCATTGTCCACCAGCCAGTTCAATGACAATCCCAGGTCCTCGATGGATTGCCTCAGGCCGAACCACTCGGGGATCAGCCAGTGTGAGGAAAGCCCCTGAGTCACAAAATTCAATAAGTCTCTGTCCATGCAGCATGACCTCCTGCAAGTGCTTACCTCGATGAGCAGAAGTTGTCATAGCTGCAGGTCGCACACCATAAACTCCTAGTGGTGCAACATGGGTGGGTGAGGCACTAGGCCAGTCCTCACATAGTGGTGACACATCGTCCTCCATGGCACTTGGCTGTACATAATTAATAATACGACTGGGTACAGGATTAATCCTCATTTGAACAGCTGGGCAGGAGGCTTGCAGATGCCCGGCTGTCCACATCGATAGCATCTGTGCTGGGTCTCACTCCATCCAAGGTGTCCTCTTGGGCGAGGGGTAAGGGAACCTGGAGGCCGGCCCCCACCTGAAGGTGCTGTAGGGTTTTGAGGACGACTCCTCCATGGACTGGCTGGGCATGAGGCCTGCAGATGCCCCGGATGCCCACAACCATAACACCTTCGCTCTGCTACTTCCTCTCCTTGTCGTATTCCAGAAAACGCAGAAGCAACTGGAGGCACATTTACACGGGTATCAGCATGAGGTGGTGGCTTAGAGGAACGGGGAACAATGGGGACAGAAGAACAGGGGGCCACCGGTGTTGTGGAGCTGGTAGGCCTCTCTCCATCCTCCAACAGAACCCTCAACTGAGGCTTGATGGTGAGAGCCTCATTAGCTAGAGCTGCAGCTTCCTCCACAGTGGCTGGTCTCCTCTCACGCACCCATTCCCGGATCTCAGCAGGGCACTTGAAGTAAAACTGCTCTTTTAGGATAACCTGGAGGAAGGTCTCCCAGGTTAAGGCCTCCTCTGCCTCCAGCCAGCGATGACATATTTGTTTGAGTCTGTGGGCATACATCTTGAAAGACACTTCCTCATCACAGGCTAAAGTACGGAACTGAGTCCTGTAAGTGTCTGGGGTAACAGCATAATGTTCTAGAATAGTCCGTTTAATCTCCGTATACTCACAGTTCCCCTGAGGGTCCATAGCTCTATAGGCTGCGGCAGCTCCACCCTCTAAGAGCCCCACCAGATGTCGGACTCGGTCCCTTTCCGGGACTTCCATTAATCGACACTGATGCTCAAAGTCCTGGAAGAAGCCCTCAATGTCGCCTGCAGCCTCATTAAAGGGCTTGAAGTCTTTGCAGGACACTCTGGGGAGTTCCCTCATGGTGGGTGCTGGGGTTAGAGTCTGTCTGGAGCTTCTAGCTGCTTCCAAAGCGATCTGCCTCTCCAGCAATGCCATCTCCTGAGCTCTGTGATTGGCCTCCCTCTGCCTCTCCTCGGCTCTGTGAATGGCCTCCCTCTCCTCGGCTCTGTGAATGGCCTCCCTCTCCTCGGCTCTGTGAATGGCCTCCCTCTCCTGAGCTCTGTGAATGGCCTCCCTCTTATCGTCTATGGTGGCCTCTTCTCCCGGCAATGCCAACTCCTCCTCGTACCACACAACCCACTGACTTTTTTGGGTATTTACCTCCGGCTGCAGTCTTTCTTCCATTTGCTGTGAGGATCCTTCCTCAGCGTCATCTTGCAGGCGAACTCCTTCCAAAGCCTCAATAAGCTGCTCCTTGGAGAGTCCCTTAAAACGGACTCCTACTTCACGGGCCTTTGATTGTAGGCTCCCCAAAGTCCAGTTCTTGTACTCTGCGGTGTTGGTTCCCGATGTTGGGCCATTGTCCTCCATTCCTTCTGCTCTGATCCCACTGCTGCCAACCAGTTTGTGACGGGGTGTACGGCAGAGCAAGAAGGGACAACAGGCCAAGGGATGATTCCACAGATGTATTATCAAGAACGCTGGAACAATACATGCAGGTAGATCTACAGAGTCCACAATTAGTCCAACGGAACAGGTTCGGGGGCACCTCCCGATAATCCTTGTGCCAGGTAACAAAGCAATAGTCCACAATTAGTCCAATGGGATCCCAAAACAATCTCATGAACAACGAGATATGTCCTCAGCTCAAGTCTCGCCCCGTTCGCTTCCGCAGTCCCAGATGGACGTGGGGTCTTGCCTCAGCTAAGAATCCCCACTCCTTCTCCTTCAAGGATCAACTCACATCTGATCTCAAAATAAGAATGGATTGTCCTAGCTCCTGGGATCCGCCCATGAAGGGGGGTAGGGGTCACACCTTCTATTCAATGGTTGGGTCCACCAGAAGATTCTAGACTGGTGGGCTCCAAGTAGTCTATGTAGTATGTACATTTGACTAGCCACCTGCTGTGAGGAAGAATGGCTATTCTTCACTAGTGGTGTTGACAAAGCTTAATTACATTATAGCTTAGGGCTGCAAGTATTGGGGGAAGGAGACATATTGTTACAGGTGAACTCCCAGCACAAGAAAATACATAAATTACAGCTAATAGAAACCAGAGAACAGTTACATACATCAAATGGCATATTATTCAAATACAGGACAGGGCAAAAGTACATATCATGACAATCATGCCTGCAGTTTAGGTGCTTCCTATGTGGGCTGCGGGAACTGGCAATCAAGGCTGGTTCCGTAGTGCCAATAGGACAAGCTCCCCCTGTAGGACTGTGGGTTTTCGGTAACGCCGGCCGGCTCACGGCCCTGCAATTTTTTTTTCATGTGGACCTTCTGCTGCCTATCTGAGTTCCAGCACCATTAGCTGGTTCTTTGGAAGTCAATCATGAATAGGTCCCCCTGGGTTCCAGTACCGCCAGCTGGTTCCAGGCAGAGCCTTTGGCTTAGGTGCCTCCTTCCCGGTATCTGAGTTCCATCAACGTCTGGTGGTCCTTGGTAGTGCTTTCTGGCATGGGTACCTCCTGCTTAGTTACTGGGTTCCAGTACCGTCAGCTGGTCCTCAGTAGTTCCATTGCCTCTTGTACCTTCTGCTACCCATCCGGGTTCCAGTTCCGTCAGCTGGTTCTCGGCAGTGTCCTTAGCTCTTGTATCTTCTGCTCCTCATCTTGTTTCCAGTACCGTCAGCTGTTTCCAGGCAGAGCCTTTGGCTTAGGTGCATCCTTCTCGGTATCCGAGTTCCATCAACGTCTGGTGGTCCTTGGTAGTTTTTTCTAGCACAGGTACCTCCTGCTTAGCAACTGGGTTCCAGTACCGTCAGCTGGTCCTCGGTATTTCCATTGGCTCTTGTACCTTCTGCTACCCATCTGGGTTCCAGTACTGTCAGCTAGTTCTCGGCAGTGTCTTTGGCTCTTGTAACTTCTGCTCCCCATCCTGGTTCCAGTACTGTCAGCTGGTTCCAGGCAGAGCCTTTGGCTTAGGTGCCTCCTTCTCGGTATCCGAGTTCCATCAACGTCTGGAGGTCCTTAGTTGTGCTTTCTGGCACGGGTACCTCCTGCTTAGTAACTGAGTTCCAGTACCGTCAGCTGGTCCTTGGTAGTTCCATTGGCTCTTGTACCTTCTGCTACCCATCCGGGTTCCAGTACTGTCAGCTGGTTCCAGGCAGAGCCTTTGGTTTAGGTGCCTCCTTCTCGGTATCCGAGTTCGATCAATGTCTGGTGGTTCTTGGTAGTGCTTTCTGGCACAGGTACATCCTGCTTAGTAACTGGGTTCCAGTACCGTCAGCTGGTTCTCAGCAGTGTCTTTGGCATGGGTACTCCCTCCTGCCCAGCCTGGTTCCAGCACGCCAGCTGTTTCCGGGTAGTGTCAAGGTCACTTTGCCTCCAATACGTTGTACTGTCGGGTTGCAGTCGGGTTAGCTGACTCTATGGTGTCTGCAGTTTAGGTGCTTCCTATGTGGGCTGCGGGAACTAGCAATCAAGGCTGGTTCCATAGTGCCAATAGGACAAGCTCCCCCTGTAGGACTGTGGGTTTTTACGGTAACTCCAGCCGGCTCGCGGCCTTGCAATTTTTTTTTCATGCGGACCATCTGCTGCCTATCTGAGTTCCAGCACCATTAGCTGGTTCTTTGGAAGTTAATCATGAATAGGTCCTCCTGGGTTCCAGTACCATCAGCTGGTTCCAAGCAGAGCCTTTGGCTTAGGTGCCTCCTTCTCGGTATCCGAGTTCCACCAATGTCTGGTGGTCCTTGGTAGTGCTTTCTTGCACGGGTACCTCCTGCTTAGTAACCGGGTTCCAGTACCGTCAGCTGGTCCTCGGTAGTTCCATTGGCTCTTGTACCTTCGGCTACCCATCCGGCTTCCAGTACCATCAGCTGGTTCTCGGCAGTTCCTCAGCCTTCTTGTACCTTCTGCTACATTTCCAAGTACAAGCTTTTTGAAATGGTTTTTGGTAATCACTCTGGATCTCCCTGACGACAACCCTAAAGACGACGACCCTGAATACCACCCCGAAGAAGACAATGACCCCTGAGATGACGACCCTGGAGACGACGACCCTGGAGACGATGACCCTGGAGACCACCTCGAAGAAGACCAAGAAGATGACCCTGAAGAAGATGACCAAAAGGACAAAGAACAAGAAGACAACCACCAAGATACAGAAGAACAAGAGACAGAAGACCAAAAAGCAGAAGAACAAGAAGCTACAGAACAAAAAGCAGAAGAACATTAAGCATAAGACTAAAAATCAGAGCAAAAGATATTATCTAAATTATTAGCAGAAGAAGACTAAGCAGTGTATGGGGGTGAGTCCGTTCCTCCTCGTGGTGCCCCTGGAAAAAACCTGCTGCTGCAGGCCAAACTGAACGCGGACCAATCCTGTTGTAAATCTTTTGTGACAGGCAGAACGGAAGGTGTAATCTTCAAACTTTTATAGATAACAACTACAGGAATGCCTGTCACAAATAGGAATATGATGAAGAAGAATATGAAGAAGATGAAGAAGTAGAATATGATGAAGAATAATAATAGTTGAATAAAAAGAATATGAAGAATGTAAAAAAAGAATAATAGGAAGAAGGTGAGGAAGAAGAAGATGAATAAGGTGAAGAAGAAGTTGATGAAAAAGATGCTGCTGCTGAGGGTGATGGAGAAAGTGTGGGCGAAGTAAAAAAGAAGGTGAAGAGCATGGAAGTAGTGAAACATAAATATCTGACAAAATATAAAAAAGCTTAACATAGTCAATATCTTTGTAACTACGAACGTCTTAAAAAAAAAATTAATTCCTGCTATTCCATTTGATTGGGCTAAACCTCTATGCCTTTAATGTCTCCTCCACCTCCCCCAATACATTCTACATTATTCTTTGTTGCTTTCCTTCATGTAGAATTAACCTACAAGGAAAGAAAGGTTTTATTTTAATTCCGATATTTTTGTCCCATTGACTTGCATTGGTTTCTGGTATCGGAATCGGCGATACCCGATATTTTTTAGGTATCGGTCCGATCCAATCCAATCCGATATTTTCCGATATCGGAAGGTATCGCTCAACACTGTTGGTAACATAAACATATTTTCCAATGTGCTAAAACATGAATACAAATTAGCTGGAATTTTCTATTTGCAGCTGGTTGGTAAAAGGAAGCTGGTATTGTTTCCAACCAGGAATTAGAGCAAAGTGTGATCAGCAGATCCTTGTGGGGACATGGACCTGTATATTGAGAAAGATAATAGTAATGGTAAAGGAGGAAAAAGGGGCAGATCCCCAATTAAGTTTTAAATGTATAGGGGTGTAGACCCGAGAAATAACACATATATGCAACATAGGTTCCTTATCGTTAAGCCAATTAAATTACAAATAATAGTGAACTAAAAGAATAGCTCCAACAAAATATCATTCCATGTAAAACGGAAAGTCCTTGCTACAAACAATAGTTCACCGAGCCAGATAACATTATAACCAAGTAAATGACTGAACAGTCAAAGCTTTTCTTCCTAGTTGTTAAAGAGTCATTATGCATGGGGTCCATTCAGTTTTCTTCTCCCGTGTTGTTCCTGTTTGGAGTTTTATTGGAATCAGAGTTCATTTTTTAAATTTTTCTGGGCTTGCTTGGTGTGACCGTAGACCAATTTTCATGTTTTGGTAATGATGGGAGACAAAGCAAAGAAAGTCTTCAGCTGATGTCCAGTCTGGGATTTGAAGTTGAGGAAGGTCTAGTTTATTAAGGACAAAGAGTAAATCTTCTGGTATAATTTTTTTCAAAATATATAGCAAGAGAAGTAATGCACAGCAGTCTCCCACCACTGTCTATATCACATAAAGACCACAATATAGCAAATAAATTTTGTGGTTTAAAACATAACCTTTACTAGTTAGTTTATAAAATAGGTTTTAAGCCCAATAAAATACTCAGTGAACCAATACACTAGTGCACAAATGTATCAAAAACTATTAACAAAGAAACAATCAACAAAAAGAAAAAACTTTTTTGTTCCCTGTTTGGGATACATTACAAATCATAATTTATAAAACAGCTCCCTGTTTGGGAAGAAAATCATGACCCCTGTCATACTATTCATTCATGTGAACCAACAAACAGAGCTTAAGTCATAAATGGGAGATTCCATTGAGCTTAGAAAAAAGCGCATTGTTCAAATATGTTAAATAGAAGTTGTATTAGAAAAAGAAACAGTCTCACCACTTGTTGATTTTCATCCTTGGTTACAACTTCAAGGAGTAGAGGTCCAGGTAATGGGGCAGCACGGTGGCTCAGCGGATAGCACAGTAGCCTTGCAGTGCTGGAGTCCTGGGTTCAAGCCCCACTAAGGACAACATCTGCAAAGAGTTTGTATGTTGTATGTTCTCTCCGTGTTTGCGTTTCTTCCGGGTACTCCGGTTTCCTCCCACATTCCAAAGACATACTGATATTGAATTTAGATTGTGAGCTCCAATGGGGACAGCAACGATAATGTGTGCAACCTGTAAAGTGCTGCAGAATATATTAGCGCTATATAAAGATTATTATTATTGTTATCCCAATCGGAACCTGGCACCCCAAACTCCTGCCTCTTAGCTATCCCCAGAGGAGGGATATGCTGTCCAACTAATCCTGATAAGGAATATAGGTGCCATTTTTTCTGATGAATCAGGCAGTTGAGGAAACGCGTCAGAAGGCACACAGGGTCAGTCCAGGGCTAGTAACAGGAGTTTTGGGGTGCCAGGTATCATAGGGACTGACAGGGAAGCTAAAGATAAAGTCATGAAAACTATAAAAGTTAGTAACTTTGCAAAACTTAAAAATATACAAATTGCTTTATTATCGACCAATGCTGAAAATGCATTTGATCGTATTGACTGGGAATTTATGGGAAAAGTGCCGATGAAGTTTGGCTTCCCTGCACCTCTCATTGAAACAATACTAGCTCTCTATTCTAAACCTTCAGCTCGGTTGAAGATCAATAGTGAACTCTTTTCTAGTTTTGAGATCAAAAATGGGATGAGACAGGGCTGCCCTCTCTCTCCACTCTTGTTTGTCCTTGTTATGGATGTTATGGAAACTCTTACAAAAAATAAGACAAAATCCTATAATCCAAGGTATAACATGTAGTGAAATACAACATAAAATAGCTGCATTTGCAGACGATGTCCTCTTCTACCTCACAGACCCATGGAAATTAATTAAACCATTACTCAAAGAAATGAGGGTATTTGCTCTTGTATAAAATATTAAAATAAACGTTTCTAAGTCTGATTTGCTAAATATTAATGTAAAGCCCAAAAACTGGACACTCTTTTCCAAAATATTTCCATTCAAAAATACTTGTTCCCACATTACATACATAGGGACCAAGATCATTAACTCCAATTCCTCTCTACATAACCTAAATTTTGCACCACTACTCTATAAACTAGAACATGATCAGGGTCAGACTGGTGTGTCTGGGGCGCACCAGGGGAATGGACTCTAGGGCCCCACCCTACAGCTGTATGCAAGTATCTGTCAGTCGTTATCCCCATTATAGTGGAGCATCAGCTGTAAAACAGGCGGCTCCTGCACATATACTGTGCACCCCCATATTTGGGATGTATAATTACGGTAGTTTACATTAATAGGGTTCTTTGGTTAAAACAAGTTATTACTGATCCATGGGCTCCACAGGATAGGTGATCGCTTACGTCCGACCATTAGAAACTACACCAATCAGAAGAAAGAGGAAGTTTTATCGTTGATAGGACACTTACCCCCATTTTAAAATGGAGCAGCAGGTGAGATATCTGACCGTTGCTCCATTCATTCTCTTTGAGGCTTGAATGAATGGATCAGTGGTCAAGATGGAAATGCCACTCCAGTCTAATGGGGATAAAAAGTTCCACATTTTGCTGAATGGGTCCAAGTAGTCAGACCCCCACCAATCAATACGTTATCACTAATCCTGTGGCTAGATGATTACTTCCACAGGAAACCCCCAGTAAGTGCATCTCCGCTGTTGTGTTCCAAGTATTTAATTTCTAATGAAAATAAAGAATCTTCTCCTAATTAATATCAGAGAGAACAAATGACCGCCATACACCACACAATCCCCTATACTAAGACCAATACCACCACATACAAGAAGAAATACCACCACACCATGACCAGACCACATAGTGACCGAATAATACTACATTCAAGGGACAAATACCTCCACAGCATGACCAGACCACATATTATCACCATATAATGACTGAATAGTATGACATAATACCAGTATATAGGGACCAAATAATACCACATACAAGGGACAAATACGACCACACCGTGACAGACCACAAATTACCACCACATAGTGATTGAATACTACAATACTGATTATGAATACAAACCACAATATTAACAACACTATTACCACCAGTGACATTATACACTGTACCTCTGTATATAGTGTCAGTGCACAGCTATTACAGCAATCACCAGTGACATTATACACAGGAGCTCTGTATAGTTTCAGCGTACAGATAATACAGTGATCACAGGTGACATTATACACAAGAGCTCTGTATATAGTGTCAGTGTACAGGTAATACAGTGATCACCCTCGTCATTATACACAGGGGCTCTGTATATAGTGTCAGTGTATAGGTAATACAGTGATCACCAGTGACATTATACACAGGTGCTCTGTGTATAGTGTCAGTGTAGTGTCAGTGTACAGATAATACAGTGATCACCAGTGTCATTATTCACAGGAGCTCTGTAAATAGTGTCAGTGTACAGGTAATACAAGGATCACAAAGTGACATTATACACAGGAGATCTGTATATAGTGTCAGTTTATAGGTAATAAAGTGATCACCGGTGACATTATGCACAGGACTTCTGTAAATAGCGTATAGTGTACAGGTAATACAGTGATCACCATTGACATTATACACAGGAGCTCTGTACACAGTATATAGCATATAGTGTGAGTGTACATGTCATACGCTGACTTACCAGTGACGTCTGTAGTTGAAGTCCTTCATCTTCACTTTTCTTCTTCAACCAGCACAGACTGCCATCACTTCATCCAGCCAGGACTCGTCTCTGCAAAAAATAACACACAGTCATCAGTAGCTGATTGCTTCCAGAGCACTTTTCCCACATTTTCCCTGACTTCTACATTACATCACATGAAGAAGAAAAGCGACATAGTGCCGTCCTACACAATAACAGGACCTCCCTTTTGTTCCCTCCATGGAAAACCGTTTCCTAAAAAGAAAATTATATTACAGTAGTAATAATGTCCCTAAATTGAACCCTAAAGAAATGATGCTCCCCAATTGTCACCAACAGTAATTAAGTCCCTTATCCTGGCCCCCTTTATTTAATAATCTTGCCCAGCCTGGGCCCCTATATTTTATAATATGCCCCAGGCTGGCCCCCTTTATTTTATAATATGCCCCAGCCTGGCCTCCTAGGTCCCTTGTCCAGCCTGGCCCCCAGATATCCATCCCGCTTCCCCAGCTATACATACTGTCCCTTGTCCTGCCCCACCATATATCTCTCCTGGACCCCCATTTATCTTTCCTGGTCCCTTGTCCTGGCTCCTCCATATGTCCATCCTGGCCCCCCATATATATGCTTCTTGGTCTCTTGTCCTGCCACCTCATATATCCATCCTGGCCCCACATATATGCAACCTGGCCCCCCATATATATCCATCCTGGGCCCTTCCCATATATCCATCCTGCCCCCTCCATATATATGCATCCTGGTCCCCTGTCCTGCCCCCCCATAAATCCATCTTGGCCCCCCATATATATGCATCCTGGCTGTACCATATATATGCATCCTGGCTCCCCATATATCCATCCTGGTCCCTTATCATGCCCCTCCCTCATATATCCATTCTGGGCCCCCACATATATGCAATTTGGCCCCCTCATATATATCCATCCTGCTCCCTTCCATATATCCATCCTACCTCCCCCCATATATTCATCCTGGCCCCCAAATATATCCATCCTAGCCACCCCATATATGCATCCTGGCCCGCCACATATATGCATCCTGCTCCCTTGTCCTGCCCCACATAAATCCATCCTGACCCCCATATATATGCATCCTGACTCCCCCCATATATCCATCCTGGTCCCTTGTCCTGCCCCTCCCTCATATAACCATCCTCCCCCCCAAATATGCATTCTGGCCCCCTCATATATATCCATCCTGCCCCCATATATCCATCCTGCCCCCCCACCATTTATCCATCCTCCCCCCATATATCCATCCTAGCCACCTCATGCATCCTGGTCCCTTGTCCTGCCCCCCAATAAATCCATCCTGGCCCCCATACATATGCATCTTGGCTCCCCCATATATCCATCTTGGCACACCATATATCCATCCTGGTCCCTTGTCCTGCCAACCTCATATATCCTTCCTGGCTCCCATATGTATCCTTCCTTGTTCCTTGTCCTCCCCCATATATTCATCCTACCCCCATATGTATCCATCTGGCCCCTTGTCCTCCCCCATATCCCCATCCTGGCCCCCATATGTATCCATCCTGGCCCCCTATGTATATCCATCCTGTCCCCCCACGTGCATCCATCCTGCCACCCATGTGTATCCATCCTGGCCCCCCATATGTATCCATCCTGGCCCCCCATGTGTATCCAACCTGGCCCCTCATGTGTATCCATCCTGGCCCCCATGTGTATCCATCCTGGCTCCCCATGTGTATCCATCCTGGCCCCCATATCTATCCATCCTGCCACCCATGTGTATCCATCCTGGCCCCCATGTGTATCCATCTGGGCCTCTTGTCCTGCTCCTTGGCCCCCATGTGTATCCATCTGGGCCTTTTGTCTTGCTCCTGGCCCCCATATGTATCCACTCTGGCCCCCCCGTATGTGTATCCATCTTGGCCCCGTGTCCTGCCCCTGGCCCCCAGTATGTGTATCCGTCCTGCCCCCCACCCCCAGAGAGAGAGAGAGAAAAAAAAATGTCTAACCTGCTTGCGCGTGCCCGGTGGCGTCCTCCTCTTCTGCAGGTCCGGCGCACACATACTAACATGGCCGCTGACATACCAGAGGCCGGCTGTAAATGTTTGCACCCATCTCATGCGGTACATGACACTGACGCCATACGCCGGCGCACACTCTTCAGTATTGATCGGGACGTGTGCCGCAGTGGTTCAGATAATAAACGCTGCGTGCGCGTGCCCCTGAACATACGCGGCCTGCGCTTTTAAAGGCCCAGTGCCCCTAAAAAACACATACTTTTTTTTCTTCTTCTTCTCCTCCCTCTCCTTCCCACAGCCAAGGGCCCACCAGGATTTCCCCGGTACTCCACCAGGCCAGTCTGACCCTGGACGTGATATTTCCTCATGGAAGGAGGTTCCTTTTTCCTGGTTTGATAGAATCAACCTAATAAAGATGATTACCCTACCCAAAATAGTATAATTTCTTTAAGTTTTGCCTATCAACAGCCCACAATCCTTCTTTCAAAAAAGCAAAACTCTAATTTCAAAATACATCTGGCAAAACAAAAGTCATAGAATTAAATATTCCACACTTACAATGAGAAAGAACAAAGGAGAGCTGGGACTTCCAGACTTTGACAAATATAAACTTGCTACACACCTGGCTAGAACCAGAGAGTGGTGAATATCCTCACCTAGGATGCTATGGGTTGACCTGGAACTCAGTTTCCTTAATAGAAATATTAATCAATATCTTTGGCCAACAGTGCAAAACAAATTCAAATACTGCGAAGTTATAAACTCGCTCACCAAATTAACTATTAATCTCTTTAACAAGACCAATAAGAAACATAATTTGGTCCCCAATATCTGTACATATACTCCTCGTTGTTATATTTGATTCCCAATAGATATAAATCTGTTAAAAATAAAATTAAATCCTCAGAAATTTTTTCTAGTATACAAATTGGCCAATTAATTCAGAATAGTAAAATTATTTCCTCGAGCAAACTTAGAACTTTATTTAATAACATTCAATGGACTGACCCTGAACTTGAAATTTTAAGAGTTAGAATACACCTGCCAGATATCTCTAACAAATCAGTTGATAACCGAATACAAAATGTATTTTTTTAAATGAATGAAAACAAAAGAATAATCTCTAAACTATACCAAATCCTTTGCAACTCAGGAGAAATACCCCAATTTATTAGCAAATGGAAAAAAGAATTAAATATTACTTTGAAACTAGAAGTTTCAAAACCACTAAAAGATACACACTTCATTTCTCCCTGAATCAAACATCATGAGTTGAACTACAAAATCATGTCTAGATGGTACAAAACCCGAGATACTCTTAACAAAATCGATAAATCCTACTCACGTAACTGCTGGAGAAGCAATCTGATAGTTGGAACGCCCTCCCATATTTGGTTTTATTGCTCTAAAATTACACCTCTCTGGGAAACTATTCATAAACACATAGAAAAGGCTTTGAATATATAATTCTCATTAACACCCCAACTAATTCTTCTTAACATTCATTCTTAACATCAACATATTAGTACGAACAGTATATTATAACATCCCATCTCCTTAATGCGGCTAAAAGTCTCATAGCAAGACATTGGAAAGACACTGACCCCCTTTCCCTCTCAGGATACATTAACAAATCTTATAGTACAGTCATGGCCAAAAGTTTTGAGAATGACACCAAAATTATATTTTCACATGATCTGCTGCCCTCTGGTTTTCATTAGTGTTTGTCTGATGTTTATATCACATACAGAAATATAATTGCAATCATATTATGAGTACCAATAGGTTATATTGACAGTTAGAATGAGTTAATGCAGCAAGTCAATATTTGCAGTGTTGACCCTTCTTCTTCAAGACCTCTGCAATTCTCCCTGGCATGCTCTCAATCAACTTCTGGACCAAATCATG
The DNA here is from genome assembly GCF_032444005.1 of Ranitomeya imitator. Taxonomy (NCBI): domain Eukaryota; kingdom Metazoa; phylum Chordata; class Amphibia; order Anura; family Dendrobatidae; genus Ranitomeya; species Ranitomeya imitator. Next base: position 383,886,738 of record NC_091282.1, read on the forward strand.
ACTGATAGCAGTCCATTCTTGCATAATCAATGCTTGCATTTTGCCAGAATTTGTTGGTTTTTGTTTGTCCACCCGTCTCTTGATTGACCACAAGTTCTCAATGGGATTAAGATCTGGGGAGTTTCCAGGCCATGGACCCAAAATCTCTATGTTTTGTTCCATGAGCCATTTAGTTATCACCTTTGCTTTATGGCAAGGTGCTCCATCATGCTGGAAAAGGCATTGTTGGGCGCCAAACTCCTCTTGGACGGTTGGGAGAAGTTGCTCTTGGAGGACATTCTGGTACCATTCTTTATTCATGGCTGTGTTTTTAGGCAAGACTGTGAGTGAGCCGATTCCCTTGGCTGAGAAGCAACCCCACACATGAATGGTTTCAGGATGCTTTACAGTTGGCATGAGACAAGACTGGTGGGAGCGCTCACCTCTTCTTCTCCGAATAAGCTGTTTTCCAGATGTCCCAAACAATCGAAAAGGGGATTCATCAGAGAAAATGACTGCCCAGTCCTCAGCAGTCCACTCCCTGTACCTTTTGCAGAATATCAATAGATCCCTGATGTTTTTTCTGGAGAGAAGTGGCATCTTTGCTGCCCTCCTTGAAACCAGGCCTTGCTCAAAGAGTCTCCGCCTCACAGTGCGTGCAGAAGCACTCACACCAGCCTGCTGCCATTCCTGAGCAAGCTCGGCACTGCTGGTAGTCCGATCCCACAGCTGAAACAGTTTTAAGATACGGTCCTGGCGCTTGCTGGTCTTTCTTGGGCGCCCTGGAGCCTTTTTGACAACAATGGAAGCTCTCTCCTTGAAGCTCTTGATGATGCGATAGATTGTTGACTGAGGTGCAATCTTTGTAGCTGCGATACTCTTCCCTGTTAGGCCATTTTTGTGCAGTGCAATGATGGCTGCACGTGTTTCTTTAGAGATAACCATGGTTAACTGAAGAGAAACAATGATACCAAGCACCAGCCTCCTTTTAAAGTGTCCAGTGATGTCATTCTTACTTATTCATGACTGATTGATCGCCAGCCCTGTCCTCATCAACACCCACACCTGTGTTAATGGATCAATCACTAAAACGATGCTAGCTGCTCCTTTTAAGGCAGGACTGCAATGATGTTGAAATGTGTTTTGGGGGTTAAAGTTCATTTTCTGGGCAAATATTGACTTTGCAAGTACAGTAATTGCTGTTAAGCTGATCACTCTGACATTCAGGAGTATATGCAAATTGCCATTAGAAAAAATGAAGCAGTAGACTTTGGAAAAATTAATATTTCTCTCATTCTCAAGATTTTTGTCCATGACTGTACATATTCATTCAAAAAAATTTGCTTGACTTACCCCAAACAGGACAAGCTCTGTGAAAATTGGCACCAATGGCATGAATATCAAAAAAAGATTATGCTATAAATCTTAGAACTAAGCAATAAAGTATGTTTATGCTTCATATAATTATATTTGTTTTTAATTTCTCCACTACAAAGGAGAATATTTGCTGGTTCTCAACAGGACTTCCCTCCCATTCCCCCCACCCCTCCTTTCCAAGTTTGGCACCACTCTCTCTCCCGCCTTCTTCCCCCAGATTTTCCGATGTTTGCACCCCATATATAAAATGAATGTTGTTAAGCTCAAATGTACACACTGTTTATTTTTTCTCTTTTTATGTACAATTATGTTGTCATTCATTTCAACATTCCTAAATAAAGAATTTGCAAAAAAAAATGAATGAATAAATGTACTTTAGCATGAATTAAAGTTATTGCTTCTTTATTTATCGTTGGTTCTTTTGTAACATCTACCTAAAATTTAGATATGATGGAAACTATGCTTAAATTAACCTATAGAAAACTAGAAGTCTTGGTATGCCTATTGTTGTGAATTATTTGCCATTCTGAACAATAAACTCAGACTATAGAGAGAAAATTCTATACCACATTGGGTACACAAAGTATTCATAGCCCTTTAAATTTGACATTCTTTGTTTCATTGCAGCCATTTGGTAAATTTAAAAAAGTTCATTTTTTTCTCATTAATTTACATTCTGCACCCCATCTTGACTGAAATGAAAATGAAAACTGAAATGTAGTAATTTTTGCAAATTTATTAAAAATAAAAAACTGAAATATCACATGGTCATAAGTATTCAGACCCTTTGCTTAGTAATTGAGTAGAAGCACCCTTTTGAGCTAGTACAGCCATGAGTCTTCTTGGGAATGATGCAACAAGTTTTTCACACCTGGATTTAGGGAATCTCTACCATTCTTCCTTGCGGATCCTCTCCAGTTTCGTCAGGGTGGATGGTGAACGTTGGTGGACAGCCATTTTCAGGTCTCGCCAGAGTTGGTCAATTGGATTTAGGTCAGTGCTCTGGCTGGGCCAGTCAAGAATGGTCACAGAGTTGTTCTGAAGCCACTCCTTTGTTATTTTAGCTGTGTGCGTAGGGTCATTGTCTTGTTGTAAGGTGAACCTACAGCCAAGTCTGAGGTCCAGAGAACTCTGGAAGAGGTTTTCATCCAGAATATCTCTGTACTTGTCATGATCCAGACCGGGGTTTGTTTCTTGTCATTTTCCCCACGGTCTGGTCATGTGGGGGTTAACCTTTTCTGCCTCATTTTGGGTCCTGTGTGGCTATTTCAGTCTGCTGTGTCCTCCAGACCAATGTCAGTGATAATTCATGCTCCCAGGCTAGAGCAGCTGACCCCTTGATACCGTGTTTGTCCTCTGCCCGTGTACTCTGTTCCCGTGACATACCTTTTCTGCCACCCCGCTTTGTCTTAGTGTTCGCTGCCTGTTCTTGGTATGTGACCCGGCTTGTCTTCTGATCTGTTTTACTGTCTCTCATCTCGGTTATATCTGCTCTCATCTGGCTCTGACTTCTGGTTTGTATCTGACCACGTGTATTGCTGTGACCTCTGGTGCTTCTTGTCCTGACAGTTTCTGACTTGGCTCGTCTGACCACTCTTTTGCCACTTGGTGGCGCTTGTGCTGCTGCTCAGTGGTGTTACACTGTACGTGCAACCTCTCTTCCCTCACCAGCATCTCCTGGTGGAGGTTGCGCTATACTGCACTGTAGCAGCATTACAGTACTTGGTCGCATTCATGTTTCCTTCAGTGACAACCAGTCATCCTGTCCCTGCAGCTGGAAAACACCACCATTGAATGATGCTGCCACAACTATGTTTCACTGTTGGGATTGTATTGGGCAGGTGCTGAGCAGTGCCTGGTTTTCTCAACACATACCACTTAGAATTATCACAAAAAGGTCTATCTTCGTCTCATCAGACCAGAGAATCTTATTTCTCATAGTCTGGGAGTCCTTCGTGTGTTTTTTTAGCAAACTCTATGAGGGCTTTCATATGTCTTGCACTGAGGAGAGGCTTCCGTTGGGCCACTCTGCCATAAAAGGCTGGTGGAGGGCTGTAGTGATAGTTGACTTTGTGGAACTTTCTCACATCTCTCTACTGCATCTCTGGAGCTCAGCCGCAGTGATATTGGGGTTCTTCTTTACCTCTCTCACCAATGCTCTTCTCCCAAGATTGCTTAGTTTGACTGGTCGGCCAGGTCTAGGGAGACTTCTGGTGGTCCCAAACTTCTTCTATTTAAGGATTATGGAGGCCACTGTGCTCTTAGGAACCTTGAGTACTTTAGGAATTCTGTTGTATCCTTGGCCAGATCTGTGCCTTGCAACAATTCTGTCTCTGAGCTCCTTGGCCAGTTTCATTGACCTCATGATTCTCCTTTGGTCTGACATGCACTGTGAGCTGTGAGGTCTTATATAGACAAGTGTGTGCCTTTTCAGATCATGTTCTATCATCCTCTGGAAATCTGCGCCCCAACACATCCGGATATCCACGACATTTGGATCCTTCAAAAGAAACCTGAAAACCCACCTTTTCAAAGAAGCTTACAGCCTGTAATAACCACACGGCCACCTCAACACCATCGGAGCTACTGCAACCCTCGACCTACTGTTTCCTTCCCCATAATCCTGTAGAATGTAAGCCCGCAAGGGCAGGGTCCTCTTCCCTCTGTATCAGTCTGTCATTGTTAGTTTTGTTTACTGCAAGTGATATTTGTATTTTGATGTAACCCCTTCTAATATACAGCACCGTGGAATTAATGGTGCTATGTAAATAAATAATAATAATATCAGTTTAGTTAAACACAGCTGGACTCCAATGAAGGAACAGAACCATCTCAAGAAGGATCTTGAGACTTAAATATGAGTGTCTGAGCAAAGGGTCTGAATACTTACGACCATGTGATATTTGAATTTTTCTTTTTTATTAAATTTGCAAAAAATTTTACATTTCCGTTTTTTTAGTCAAGATGGGGTACAAAGTGTACATTAAAATGAAAAGAAATTAACTTTTTTAAATTTACCAAATGGCTGCAAAACAAAGAGTGAACAATTTAAAGAAGTATGAATACTTTCCATCCCCACTGTAGTTTATTTCACCCATGGGATTTATTGTTAAAGAGGCTCTCTCACTAGGGAACACAATAGAAACTGCATACATTATTAGATTACGTGGACCTAATAAGCTCTGTGTATTTCGTACTTTCAAAGTTCAAGTCATAATAACTATATAATTAATTCATTTTGATAATGTTAGTTCAGCGAAAATGTTCATCAAGTATATACAATCTCCACCCACTTAGCCTAACTGATGAGCTGTAGAATGTCCTTCATCCTGACTGCCTTCTCACAACAAGCCCATCTAGGAGTGCGAGGGGGCCACTCAGGTATGGAGCTACCATTCCTGACAGTATCCCCCTCTTGAGGAGAGATCTCCGAACTCTCAGCACCTGGTTTGCCACGAAACTTGGCATCAAATTTTGCAATCAACTCATTGACATGAATGCACCTCTTGGGGACCCACGACCTCTCTTCCGGTCCATACTCCTTCCAATGAATTAAATATTGAACGGAATTCAGCATTTTTCTGGAATCAACAATCTGTTCAACCTCCTACTCCTCCTGACAATCGACCTGGATAGGGCCTGGGGGAATGGGAGATCAATGGTCTCTAAGCTTTATTTAGGAGTGACCAATGAAAGATATTGGGAACTCTAACGGCAGCAGGGAACGTAACTCTAAAAGCTACCAGATTAACCACCTCCAGAATGGGAATAGGTCAAATAAACTGAGGGTCTAGCTTAGAGCTGGGTAACTTGAGTTTAACGATTTTACTGTACACCCATACCAGATACCCAACCGCTAACTGTTTCCCTTCAGACTGACCTTTATCAGCCACAGCCTTCTGCCAGGCGGACGCCTTTTGAAGGTGCCAGCGAATCCCCTCTCAAACCGCCCTCAGCTCATTAGTATTGTCAGAGACCCCATAAATCTCTTCCTGCCCCCTGAGGAAAGCAGAAGACCTGGGATGGAAACCAAATTTACAAAAGAAAGGAGATGTACCCAATGACTCATAATGTCAATTATTAAGGGCATACTCCGCCAAAGGTAAATAGGCCTCCCATTCAAACTGGTTATAAGAACAAAAGCTTCCAGTGACTGGTTAGTCCTTTCTGACAGACCATTAGACTGGTGGTGGTATGCAGAAGAGAATGACAGTTCGGTCCCAATCCTACCACAGAAAGCCTTCGAGAACCTACAGATAAACTGTGAACCCAGATCAGACACTATATTAACCAGGACACAAAGCAACCTGACCACGTTATAAATAAACATATTAATCATCTTGTGAGAGGAAGGCAAACATGCCAGAGGGATGAGGTGGCACTGGGAGGAGAAACGTTAACACAGATAACAGTCATCCCACCAGAGGCAGGTAGATCCTTGATAAAATCCATTGAGATGTGCAACCAGGGTTTGTCTGGAATGAGAAGTGCGAGTTTACCAACTTGAGCGGACCGAGGTACTTTACTCCTGTCGCACACCTCACAGGACTGGCTCAAAGAGGGCCACAAATACCCTCGTTTCACCAAGTGCATGGTACCCTTGACCCTTGAGTGGTCAGCCAGGACAGAATAGTGACAGTCTTGTATAATAAGGAGCCTAAGGTTAACAGGCACAAAAAACTTATAATGCAGGGTATTAGTAGGGGCCAAATACTATGACTTAACAATCTAATATTCTAGCGGCGACCACCATACCGGGGGTAAACATAGAGAGGTGGGATACCTCCTCCTGCTGAACAGGGAATAAACTCTGAGTGAGAGCATCTGCTCAGGTGGTTTTAGGCCCAGGAATGAAGGTAACAGAAAAATTAAATCGTGAAAAAATCAAGGCCCATCTAGCCTGCCTAGGATTAAGCTTCTTGGCATTTTCAAAATAGATTATATTTTTATGGTCTGTGAGCACTACGAATTGATGTCTAACTCCCTTCAAGAAGTTCCTCCACTCCTCAAGAGTCCATTTAATGGCCAACAACTCCCAGTTGTCCACATCATAATTTAACTCCATGGGAGAGGATTTTTTAGAAGAAAAAGCACAGAGCTGAAGGTGAGTGAGTGACGACCTATGATGCATCCACTTCCACCACAAATAGCATACAGTGGGGCAAAAAAGTATTTAGTCAGTCAGCAATAGTGCAAGTTCCACCACTTAAAAAGATGAGAGGCGTCTGTAATTTACATCATAGGTAGACCTCAACTATGGGAGACAAACTGAGAAAAAAAAATCCAGAAAATCAACCTGCCCTGAAGAGAAACGAGGATGGAAACCAGAATTGCAGAAAAAATGAGAAACCAAAGTAGCCAAGCTGGCCCGATTATTAAGGGCGAACTCAGCCAAAGGCAAGAAGGACACCCAATCATCCTGATCAGCAGAAACAACGCATCTCAGATATGTTTCCAAAGTCTGATTAGTTCGTTCGGTTTGGCCATTAGTCTGAGGATGGAAAGCCGAAGAAAAAGACAAATCAATGCCGATCTTAGCACAAAAGGACCGCCAAAACCTTGAAACAAACTGGGAACCTCTGTCCGAGACGATGCTCTCCGGAATGCCATGCAAACGAACCACATGCTAGAAAAACAATGGCACCAAATCAGAGGAGGAAGGCAATTTAGACAAGGGTACCAAATGGACCATCTTAGAGAAGCGATCACAAACCACCCAAATGACCGACATCCTTTGAGAAACAGGGAGATCAGAAATAAAATCCATGGAAATATGCGTCCAGGGCCTCTTCGGGACCGGCAAGGGCAAAAGCAACCCACTGGCACGAGAACAGCAGGGCTTAGCCCGAGCACAAGTCCCACAGGACTGCACAAAAGAATGCACATCCCGTGACAAAGAAGGCCACCAAAAGGATCTAGCCACCAAATCTCTGGTACCAAAGATTCCAGGATGACCAGCCAACACCGAACAATGAACCTCAGAGATAACTCTACTAGTCCATCTATCAGGGACAAACAGTTTCTCCGTTGGACAACGGTCAGGTCTATCAGCCTGAAACTTCTGCAGCACGCGCCGCAAATCAGGGGAGATGGCAGACAAAATTACCCCCTCTTTAAGAATGCCCGCCGGCTCCGGAACACCCGGAGAGTCAGGCACAAAACTCCTTGACAGGGCATCAGCCTTCACATTCTTAGATCCCGGAAGGTATGAAACCACAAAATCAAAACGGGAGAAAAAGAGCGACCATCGAGCCTGTCTAGGATACAACTGTTTGGCAGACTCGAGATAAGTCAAATTCTTGTGATCCGTCAAGACCACCACGCGATGTTTAGCTCCTTCAAGCCAATGTCGCCACTCCTCGAATGCCCACTTCATAGCCAACAACTCTCGATTGCCAACATCATAATTGCGCTCAGCAGGCGAGAATTTTCTAGAAAAGAAGGCACATGGTTTCATCACCGAGCCATCAGAACTTCTTTGCGACAAAACAGCCCCTGCTCCAATCTCAGAAGCATCAACCTCGACCTGGAACGGGAGCGAAACATCTGGTTGGCACAACACAGGGGCAGAAGAAAAACGACGCTTCAACTCTTGAAAAGCTTCCACAGCAGCAGAAGACCAATTGACCACATCAGCACCCTTCTTGGTTAAATCAGTCAACGGTTTAGCAATACTAGAAAAATTATTGATGAAGCGACGATAAAAATTAGCAAAGCCCAGGAACTTTTGCAGACTCTTCAGAGATGTCGGCTGAGTCCAATCATAAATGGCCTGAACTTTATCAGGGTCCATCTCGATAGTAGAAGGGGAAAAAATGAAACCCAAAAATGAAACGTTCTGAACACCAAAGAGACACTTTGACCCCTTCACAAACAAGGAATTCGCACGCAGGACCTGGAACACCATTCTGACCTGCTTCACATGAGACTCCCAATCATCCGAAAAGACCAAAATGTCATCCAAATATACAATCATGAATCTATCCAGGTACTCTCGGAAGATGTCATGCATAAAGGACTGAAACACAGATGGAGCATTAGAAAGCCCGAATGGCATAACCAGGTACTCAAAATGGCCCTCGGGCTGTTTTCCATTCATCGCCCTGTTTAATACGCACAAGATTATACGCACCACGAAGATCTATCTTGGTGAACCAACTAGCCCCCTTAATCCGAGCAAACAAATCAGACAGCAGCGGCAAGGGGTACTGAAATTTGACTGTGATTTTATTTAGAAGGCGGTAATCAATACAAGGTCTCAGCGAACCATCCTTCTTGGCCACAAAAAAGAACCCTGCTCCCAATGGCGACGACGACGGACGAATATGACCCTTCTCCAAGGATTCCTTTACGTAACTCCGCATAGTGGCGTGCTCAGGCACAGACAAATTAACACTAGAAGTCCCAGAGACGGGTCATTTGACATTTCTACTTTTGAAATGCAGAGAAGGGTCAATTGACCTAAAGGATTTTATCTATAGCTTATCTTATCTCTATTCACTGTCTTTTGTTCTGTAATTAAGTCCATTACTGTTGCACCACAGGAGGTTGTTTGCTGTTTTCCATTGAGTTTACCCATGTAGTTTCAAGTTTCAAGTTAGTTCTGTTCAGTTTATTGTATTTGATAATATAAAGACTATACATATTGTATTTAGTTTAGTATTATTTGTGCAAAAAAGTGCTGAAACAATGAATCATTTTTTATATATTTTAAATAGAGAATTACAAATTTTAGAGCAAGGTACAGCTGTGCGTAATGACCAGAAGCATTTGTGTCTAAGGCTATGTGCACACTTTGCGGATTCCACTGCAGATTTTTCCGCAGCGGAATTCCAAAATCCGCAGTGAAAACCCGTTGCGGTTTTTACTGCGGATTTATCGCGTTTTTTACTGCGGTTTCTTCTGCGGATTTTCATCTGCAGTTTCCTATTGGAGCAGGTGAAAATCCGCAGAAAAGAAGTGACATGCTGCGGAATGTAATCCGCATCGTTTCCGCGCGGATTTTTCCGCAGCATGTGCACAGCGTTTTTTGTTTCCCATAAGTTTACATTGTACTGTAAACTCAGGGGAAACTGCTGCGGATCCGCAGCGGTCAAAGGTACCGTTACATGTTACGATCTCTTCGACGATATAGTTAGAAATGTCACGTGATCACATCGTTCGTGCAATCAGTTTCACATCGTCCAAGAGGCGTCACATGCAACTATCTTGTTAACGATGTAAATTTTGGCTCCGCGTTAGCCTCATTGCAAACGTTTGCAGAACGATTTTTCACAATGGCAGGAATAGGAGAATTTAGACCAAAATCGTTCATCTCAGCATTACACTGAACGATGCTGCACATCTTCTGACACATAATTGGACGAGGATCGTCAGATTTGAGATCCTGACCTCAAATCTGCGATCAGCGATCCAACGATGTGTTCGTCCGATATCTTCACGTTACACGCAACGATGTGAAAACGACATTGCATGAACGACGTGATCATGTGACGTTTTCAAACGATATCGTCAATGAGATCGTAACGTGTAACTGTACCTTTAGGCCTCAATCACACTAGCGTAAAAAAAATCGCAGCATGTTCATTCTTGTGCAAATTTGGCGCGAAAAAAATTCGCACATGAGGACTGAAATTTTAGTGTGAAAAATATACAAAAGAACAACTGTTATTTGTTTTGATGCTTTTAATTTTTTTTTTTAAACCAATAAGATTTTTTTTTCACTAAAGGGTTATTTCACACCAACATCAAACAAATAGTCACATTTTCAAGATGAGCAGTGTATAAGCGGCATGGCCAAACAAATGTGATAAAACAGTGAACAAGAAAACAATATAATCAAATTATACAACAGGGAGGGATGTTGGTGGAGGAGTGGGAAGAGGGGAGGGGGGGAAAGGGTAAAGACAAATACATGGGGGTAGGGGAGTAAAGGAGCAAGCATCAAAGGATGCTTTTTATTTTTGTTATAAAAATGTTAAAAAAATTCAAGGAATAAAACAATTCCACACATATTTTCCATAGGCTGCAGTGGGAGGCTGTGTGTGTGAGAGTGGTATGTCCTTGTGTGACTAGCATTTCAGCACTCACTCAGCAGTCTGTCTGAACATGTCGGAACATAACTGGCACTGCCTGGGTATGTCCCTGGTACATTTGCCACACGTGTATTTGTACCAGTCAACACATCTCTCAGTTGCACAATTGTTCGTGCATCGATGGTTGACCTGACACTTCACCCTTTTGCCAAGGCTGGGTGTGGAAGGAAGTTGCCAAAGGAGTTTCTCCTTGCGTGCCTTCTTTTCAGTCACATGACGGCCACCTAACTCTTTTGCAAGCTCAACCAGGAAGTCCACCCGTCTCTCCTGCACCCCAGTGCATGCCTGATAAAGAACATGAGCATTGAGTGCTGCCATGTCAATCATGTTGTAGAACACGGCGACTGGCCATCTCCGTGTTCCTGCACGCACGCTGTACTCCCGCACCATTTGGTCCATTACATCCACACCGCACTTTGTGTGGTTGTATTGTGTGACCGTGTTTGGCTTCCTTTTGTTGGTATCCTCAGTCTCAACCATGCTGTGCATGCTGCTGAGAATGTAGACGGCTTTCTTTCGTTTGGGTGCATACACTGTCAGTGTGGCACCAGTGGTTGAAAACACCTAAGTGGTGAATTCAGTGTGGTCCATCTGTCTAGCGGATTGAGGAATTTCCCGGCGACTCTTGTTGACTGTGCCGAGGATAGTGGTTTCCCAGCTAAGCAGTCGTTGTGCAAGTGACAATGATGTAAAGAAATTGTCCGTGGTTACAGTTCTGCGGTTTCGGGTCATAGTGGCAATGATCCTTGGGTTTCCCAGGTTTGCTGACCAGCTGTCACGTAGTGATGGAACCTTGGTCACCCCCCGCAAGATAATGACTGAAATATATGCCATTAGTTCCGGGAGACCCATGAACCAATCCACCTGCTCCGTGTGATGTGCATGTTGAGTAGTCCATTCTTCAATGCTATGAAGCATGTCAAGACTGATAAAACAGAGGAAGCTCTGAAGACGACTCTGGACACTTCGTCTGGCCTTAGCACTTGGCTCTCCATCTGTAGGGTACGGTTCTATTGGGGTCAAATGGAGATGTTTCCCTACTTGTACTTCATGCCACACTGTGCCATCTTTTGCGGTCTCTGTCGGCTCACTCGCCAACCGAGCTCTCTTTTTTGGTAGAGGCGGAGTCTCCTCATCTGCAAGATAAATAATTTCAAATAAGCATTTTGTTTTGGTTCAAAATAAAAAAGATAGTCAGGAAATAAAATAGGTAACTCACACTGCCTTTTTTGGCATCCTGTTCTGTCAGTTTTTGAAACAAGCAGAACAGGATCCCTTTTGGCCCCCATGCACCGTGGGTGATGTCCGTGTGCTATCCGTGAATCCACAGATAGCGCTGTCTGCTGTCACCACATACTCACCTCCCTCCAGCGCCTCTTCTCTCACTTCCGGTTCACTCTCGGGCTCAGTGAAGTGAATATTCATAGCCTAATGAGCGGCATCGGAAGTGAGAGGAACTGTCAGCGCTGGACTGAGGTGAATATGAAATTCTTTATTTTTAGGCTTTTCACTTTCCTCCGTGGTCCGTGCACACGGAAGTCACACGGATGACATCTGTGTGCATGGATGTTTTCGGCAAAAAGCATGTCTCTGTGTGGAGCAGACGGACACGCATGTGCTTCACACAGAGACACAGTTCATGCGGAATGGGGCCATAGGGGAACATGCCTACGGCTTGTGTCAGCACAGACCCCACATGTGCCGGTTGAAGGACTATGTCTTCTCCATCTGAGTCTGAAGGGTTTTTTGTTGCTCAGAATCAGTTCCAATGCCTCTTCAATGGTGTGCCTTCTCTCCATTTTCTTTCCTGTGAACAAAATAGGTTTCTCCCCCACACTCAGGGAGAAACCAAAATAGGTTTTTCTTGTGAGCAGCAACCCCCACACTCAGGAATAGCTTGCACTCTTATCTTAGATAATCCCCCCTGCAGATTCCTCAGGCAAGAGCACATTTACAAATGAAAGGATGCTAATTAAGGTGTCAATATGGACTGAGGGTCATTTGACCCTCTCTCAGGACTTCAGGGGGGATCTTGAAATTCCTGGGACTTCTAGTGTTAAACAGTCGACCTTTAGGAAACTTACTACCAGGAATCAAATCGATAGCACAATCGCAATCCCTATGCGGAGGTAGGGCACTGGACTTGGGCTCATCAAATACATCCCGGTAATCCGACAAGAACTCTGGGACCTCAGAAGGGGTGGATGATGAAATAGATAGAAATGGAACATCACCATGTACCCCCTGACAACCCCAGCTGGACACAGACATTGATTTCCAATCCAATACTGGGTTATGGACTTGTAGCCATGGCAACCCCAACACGACCACATCATGCAGATTATGCAACACCAAAAAGCGAATATCCTCCTGATGCGCAGGAGCCATGCACATGGTCAGCTGGGTCCAGTACTGAGGCTTATTCTTGGCCAAAGGCGTAGCATCAATTCCTCTCAATGGAATAGGATGCTGCAAGGGCTCCAAGAAAAACCCACAGCGCCTAGCAAACTCCAAGTCCATCAAAATCAGGGCAGCGCCTGAATCCACAAATGCCATGACAGAATAGGATGACAAAGAGCAGATCAAAGTAACGGACAAAAGAAATTTCAACTGTACCGTACCAATGGTGGCAGACCTAGCGAACCGCTTAGTGCGCTTAGGACAATCGGAGATAGCATGAGTGGAATCACGACAGTAAAAACACAGCCCATTCTGACGTCTGTGTTCTTGCCGTTCAGCTCTGGTCAAAGTCCTATCGCACTGCATAGGCTCAGGTTTATGCTCAGATAATACCGCCAAATGGTGCACAGTTTTATGCTCACGCAAGCGTCGACCGATCTGAATGGCCAAAGACATAGACTCATTCAGACCAGCAGGCATAGGAAATCCCACCATGACATCCTTAAGGGCTTCAGAGAGACCCTTTCTGAAAATTGCTGCCAGCGCACATTCGTTCCATTGAGTGAGCACAGACCACTTCCTAAACTTCTGACAATATATCTCTACCTCATCCTGACCCTGACACAGAGCCAGCAAATTTTTCTCTGCCTGATCCACTGAATTAGGTTCATCATAAAGCAATCCGAGCGCCAGAAAAAACGCATCAATATTACATAATGCAGGATCTCCTGGCGCAAGAGAAAATGCCCAGTCTTGAGGGTTGCCACGTAATAAAGAAATAATGATCTTAACTTGTTGAACTGGGTCACCAGAGGAGCGGGGTTTCAAAGCCAGAAACAGTTTACAATTATTTTTAAAACTCAGAAACTTAGCTCTATCTCCAGAAAACAAATCAGGAATAGGAATTCTTGGTTCTAACATAGAATTCTGAACCACAAAGTCTTGAATATTTTGTACTCTTGCAGTGAGATGATCCACACAAGAAGACAGACCTTTAATGTCCATCACTACACCTGTGTCCTGAACCACCCAAATGTCTAGGGGAAAAGAAAGACAAAACACTGTGCAGAGAAACAAAAATAGGTCTCAGGACTTCTCTTTTCCCTCTATTGAGAAGCATTAGTACTTTGGGCCTCCAGTACTGTTATGAACTGGTGATTCAGAACCACAATGGACCTAGTGGTTAAGAGCATACAAAGTGACCTGATAGTTACTAATAACATAGGACGAGCTCTGAGACGTGGGAACTCTGCTGACCGCAATCCCTAATCCTATCATACCACACTAGAGGTAGCCGTGGAGCGCTCCTGACCAGACCTAGGCGCCTCGGGCACAGCCTGAGAAACTAGCTAGCCCTGAAGATAGAAAAATAAGCCTACCTTGCCTCAGAGAAATTCCCCAAAGGAAAAGGCAGCCCCCCACATATAATGACTGTGAGTAAAGATGAAAATACAAACACAGAGATGAAATAGATTTTAGCAAAGTGAGGCCCGACTTACTGAATAGACCGAGGATAGGAAAGATAGCTTTGCGGTCAGCACAAAAACCTACAAACAACCACGCAGAGGGCGCAAAAAGACCCTCCGCACCGACTAACGGTACGGAGGTGCTCCCTCTGCGTCTCAGAGCTTCCAGCAAGCAAGAAAAACCAATATAGCAAGCTGGACAGAAAATATAGCAAACAAAAGTAACACAAGCAAAACTTAGCTTATGCAGGGCAGACAGGCCACAAGAACGATCCAGGAGAGAGCAAGACCAATACTGAAACATTGACTGGAGGCCAGGAACAAAGAACTAGGTGGAGTTAAATAGAGCAGCACCTAACGACTTAACCTTGTCACCTGAGGAAGGAAACTCAGAAGCCGCAGCCCCACTCACATCCACCAGAGGAAGCTCATAGACAGAACCAGCCGAAGTACCACTCATGACCACAGGAGGGAGCTTGACCACAGAATTCACAACATGTACCGTACCAATGGTGGCAGACCTAGCGAACCGCTTAGTGCGCTTAGGACAATCGGAGATAGCATGAGTGGATTCACCACAGCAAAAACACAGTCCATTCCGACGTCTGTGTTCTTGCCGTTCAGCTCTGGTCAAAGTCCTATCACTCTGCATAGGCTCAGGCCTATTCTCAGAGAACACCGCCAAATAGTGCACAGCTTTGCACTCACGCAAGCGCCGATCGATCTGAAAGGCCAAGGACATAGACTCATTCAGACCAGCAGGCGTGGGAAATCCCACCATGACATCCTTAAGGACTTCAGAAAGACCCTTTCTGAAAATTGCCGCCAGGGCACATTCATTCCACTGAGTAAGCACAGACCACTTTCTAAACTTCTGACAGTACACCTCCGCTTCATCCTGATCCTGACACAATGCCAGCAAGATTTTCTCTGCCTGATCCACTGAATTTGGTTCATCATAAAGCAATCCAAGCGCCAGAAAAAACGCATCAACATCACGTAATGCAGGATCTCCTGGCGCAAGGGAAAATGCCCAGTCTTGAGGGTCACCATGCAACAAAGAAATAATGATTCTCACTTGTTGAGCGGGGTCACCAGAGGAGCGGGGTTTCAAAGCTAGAAACAGTTTACAATTATTTTTGAAATTCAGAAACTTAGATCTATTCCCAGAAAATAAATCAGGAGTAGGAATTCTAGGCTCTAACATCGGATTCTGACCAACAAAATCTTGAATGTTTTGTACCCTTGCAGTGAGATGATTCACACAAGAGGACAGACCTTGAATGTCCACATCTACACCTGTGTCCTGAACCACCCAAAGGTTTAGGGGAAAAGAAAGACAAAACACAGTGCAAAGAAAAAAAATGGTCTCAGAACTTCTCTTATCCCTCTATTGAGATGCATTAATACTTTGGGCCTGCTGTACTGTTATGACCTGGTGGTTAGGAGCACCCGGAATGACCTGATAGTTAAAACTCACACAGGACAAGCTCTGGGATGTAGGAGCTCTGCTGACCGCAATCCCTAATCCTATCACACACACTAGAAATAGCCGTGGAGCGCTCCTGACGCTCCCTATTCGTCACAGCCTAAGAGCTAGCTAGCCCTAGAGATAGAAAATAAAGCCTACCTTGCCTCAGAGGAATTCCCCAAAGGAAAATGCAGCCCCCCACATATATTGACTGTGAGTAAAGATGAAAGTCACAAACGCAGAAATGAAACAGGTTTCAGCAAAGGGAGGCCAGACTTACTAAATAGACAGAGGATAGGAAAGGTAGCTTTGCGATCAGCACAAAAAACTACAAAAGACCACGCAGAGTGTGCAAAAAGACCTCCGCACCGACTAACGGTGCGGAGATGCCACTCTGCATCCCAGAGCTTCCAGCTAGCAAGACAAAATCATGATATCCAGCTGGACAAGAAAACAATGAACAAATTAGATAGTATCAGGAACTTAGCTTCTGCTGGAGTAGACAGGTCACCAGAAAGATCCAAGAGCAAACTGAACCAATGCAGAAACATTGACAGCTGGCATGGAGTAACGATCTAAGTGGAGTTAAATAGAGCAGCCAACTGTTGTGAATTCTGTTGTCGGGCTCCCTCCTGTGGTCATGAATGGTACTTCGGCTGGTTCTGTCCATGGACTTCCTCTGGTGGGTGTTTCTGAGTTTCACAGGTGACTAGGTTAATTCGTTAGCTGCTGCTCTATTTAACTCCACTTAGATCTTTGCTCTATGCCACCTGTCAATGTTCCATTATTGGTCTAGTTCACTCCTGGATCGTTCTTGTGACCTGTCTTCCCATCAGAAGCTAAGTTCCAGCTTGTATTTCTTTGGTTTTCTATTTTTCTGTCCAGCTTGCTATTTAATTTGTTGTCTTGCTTGCTGGAAGCTCTGGGACGCAGAGGGAGCGCCTCCGCACCGTGAGTCGGTGCGGAGGGTCTTTTTGCGCATTCTGCGTGGTCTTTTTGTAGGTTTTTGTGCTGACCGCAAAGTAACCTTTCCTATCCTCGGTCTGTTCAGTAAGTCGGGCCTCACTTTGCTAAATCTATTTCATCTCTGTGTTTGTATTTTCATCTTTGCTCACAGTCATTATATGTGGGGTCTGCCTTTTCCTTTGGGGAATTTCTCTGAGGCAAGGTAGGCTTTATTTTTCTATCTTCAGGGCTAGCTAGTTTCTTAGGCTGTGCCGAGTTGCATAGGGAGCGTTAGGCACAATCCATGGCTATTTATAGTGTGTTTGATAGGTTTAGGGATTGCGGTCAGCAGAGTTCCCACATCCCAGAGCTCGTCCTTATTATCAGTAACTATCAGGTCATTCCGTGTGCTCTTAACCACCAGGTCCATTATTGTCCTGACCACCAGGTCATAACAGTACAGGTGGCCCAAAGTACTAATGCATCTCAATAGAGGGATAAGAGAAGTTCTGAGACCATTTTTTTTTCTTTGCAGTGTGTTTTGTCTCTATTTTCCCCTTTACCTCTGGGTGGTTCAGGACACTGGTGTAAACATGAACATTCAAGGTCTGTCCTCTTGGATGGATAATCTCACTACAAGGATCCAAAACATTCAAGATTTTGTGGTTCAGAATCCGATGTCAGAGCCTAGGATTCCAATTCCTGATTTGTTTTTTGGTGATAGATCTAAGTTCTTGAATTTCAAAAATAATTGTAAATTGTTTCTTGCCTTGAAACCTCGCTCCTCAGGTGACCCTGTTCAACAATTAAAGATCATTATTTCTTTGTTACGTGGTGACCCTCAAGACTGGGCATTTTACCTTGCGCCAGGAGATCCAGCATTTCGTGATGTTGATGCGTTTTTCCTGGCGCTTGGATTGCTTTATGACGAACCTAATTCAGTGGATCAGGCAGAGAAAATCTTGCTGGCTCTGTGTCAGGGTCAGGATGAAGCGGAGATTTATTGTCAGAAGTTTAGAAAGTGGTCTGTGCTCACTCAGTGGAATGAATGTGCCCTGGCAGCAATCTTCAGAAAGGGTCTCTCTGAAGCCCTTAAGGATGTCATGGTGGGGTTTCCCATGCCTGCTGGTCTGAATGAGTCTATGTCCTTGGCCATTCAGATTGATCGACGCTTGCGGGAGCGTAAAGCTGTGCACCATTTGGCGGTACTATCTGAGCATGGGCCTGAGCCTATGCAATGTGATAGGACTTTGACCAGAGCTGAACGGCAAGAACACAGACGTCGGAATGGGCTATGTTTTTACTGTGGTGATTCCACTCATGCTATCTCCGATTGTCCTAAGCGCACTAAGCAGTTCGCTAGGTCTGCCACCATTGGTACGGTACAGTCTAAATTTCTATTGTCTGTTACTCTGATTTGCTCTTTGTCATCCTATTCTGTTATGGCATTTGTAGATTCAGGCGCTGCCCTGAATTTGATGGACTTGGAGTATGCTAGGCGCTGTGGTTTTTTCTTGGAGCCCTTGCAGTATCCTATTCCATTGAGAGGAATTGATGCTACGCCTTTGGCCAAGAATAAGCCTCAGTATTGGACCCAATTGACCATGTGCATGGCTCCTGCACATCAGGAGGATATCGGCTTTCTGGTGTTGCATAATCTGCATGATGTGGTCGTTTTGGGGTTGCCATGGCTACAGGTTCATAATCCAGTATTGGACTGGAAATCTATGTCTGTGTCCAGCTGGGGTTGCCAGGGGGTACATGGTGATGTTCCATTTTTGTCTATTTCGTCTTCCACTCCTTCTGAAGTTCCAGAGTTTTTGTCGGATTATCGGGATGTATTTGATGAGCCCAAAGCCAGTGCCCTACCTCCTCATAGGGATTGCGATTGTGCAATTAATTTGATTCCTGGTAGTAAGTTTCCTAAGGGCCGATTGTTCAATATATCTGTGCCAGAAAACGCCGCTATGCGGAGTTATATAAAGGAATCCTTGGAGAAAGGCCATATTCGCCCGTCGTCATCACCGTTAGGAGCAGGGTTCTTTTTTGTGGACAAGAAGGATGGTTCTTTGAGACCTTGTATTGATTACCGCCTTCTTAATAAAATTACAGTCAAATTTCAGTATCCTTTGCCGCTGCTGTCTGATTTGTTTGCTCGGATTAAGGGGGCAAGTTGGTTCACCAAGATAGATCTTCGAGGGGTGTATAATCTTGTGCGTATTAAACAAGGCGATGAATGGAAAACTGCATTTAATACGCCCGAGGGCCATTTTGAGTACCTGGTTATGCCATTCGGGCTTTCCAATGCTCCATCAGTATTTCAGTCCTTTATGCATGACATCTTCCGAGAGTACCTGGATAAATTCCTGATTGTGTATTTGGATGATATTTTGGTCTTTTCGGATGATTGGGAGTCTCATGTGAAGCAGGTCAGAATGGTGTTCCAGGTCCTTCGTGCAAATTCCTTGTTTGTGAAGGGGACAAAGTGTCTCTTTGGAGTTCAGAAGGTTTAATTTTTGGGGTTCATTTTTTCCCCTTCTACTATCGAGATGGACCCTGTTAAAGTCCAGGCCATTTACGATTGGACTCAGCTGACATCTGTGAAGAGCCTGCAAAAGTTCCTGGGCTTTGCTAATTTTTATCAGCGCTTCATCGCTAATTTTTCTACTGTTGCTAAACCGTTGACTGATTTGATCAAGAAGGGTGCTGATGTGGTCAATTGGTCTTCTGCGGCTGTAGAGGCTTTTCAGGAGTTGAAGCGTCGTTTTTCTTCTGCCCCTGTGTTGTGCCAGCCAGATGTTTCGCTTCCGTTTCAGGTTGAGGTTGATGCTTCTGAGTTTGGAGCAGGGGCTGTTTTGTCGCAAAGAAGTTCTGATGGCTCGGTGATGAAGCCATGTGCTTTCTTTTCTAGAAAGTTTTCGCCTGCTGAGCGTAACTATGATGTTGGTAATCGTGAATTGTTGGCCATGAAGTGGGCATTCGAGGAGTGGCGTCATTGGCTGGAAGGAGCCAAGCATCGCGTGGTGGTCTTGACAGATCACAAGAATTTTACTTATCTTGAGTCTGCCAAACGGTTGAATCCGAGACAGGTTCGATGGTCGTTATTTTTCTCCCGTTTTGATTTTGTGGTTTCGTACCTTCCGGGCTCTAAGAATGTGAAGGCTGATGCCCTGTCAAGGAGTTTTGTGCCTGACTCTCCGGGTGTTCCTGAGCCGGCGGGTATTCTCAAAGAGGGGGTAATTTTGTCTGCCATCTCCCCTGATTTGCGGCGGGTGCTGCAAAAATTTCAGGCTGATAGACCTGACCGTTGCCCAGCGGAGAAACTGTTTGTCCCTGATAGATGGACTAGTAGAGTTATCTCTGAGATTCATTGTTCAGTGTTGGCTGGGCATCCTGGAATCTTTGGTACCAGAGATTTGGTGGCTAGATCCTTCTGGTGGCCGTCTTTGTCGCGGGATGTGCGTTCTTTTGTGCAGTCCTGTGGGACTTGTGCTCGGGCTAAGCCCTGCTGTTCTTGTGCCAGTGGGTTGCTTTTGCCCTTGCCGGTCCCGAAGAGGCCCTGGATGCATATTTCTATGGATTTTATTTCGGATCTCCCCGTCTCTCAAAAGATGTCGGTCATTTGGGTGGTTTGTGATTGCTTTTCTAAGATGGTCCATTTGGTACCTTTGTCTAAATTGCCTTCCTCCTCTGATTTGGTGCCATTATTTTTCCAGCATGTGGTTCGTTTACATGGTATCCCGGAGAACATCGTTTCTGACAGAGGTTCCCAGTTTGTTTCAAGGTTTTGGCGATCCTTTTGTGCTAGGATGGGCATTGATTTGTCTTTTTCCTCGGCTTTCCATCCTCAGACAAATGGCCAAACCGAACGAACTAATCAAACTTTGGAAACATATCTGAGATGCTTTGTTTCTGCTCAGGATGATTGGGTGTCCTTTTTGCCGTTGGCTGAGTTCGCCCTTAATAATCGGGCCAGCTCGGCTAATTTGGTTTCGCCGTTTTTCTGCAATTCTGGTTTCCATCCTCGTTTCTCTTCAGGGCAGGTTGAGTCTTCAGACTGTCCTGGTGTAGATACTGTGGTGGATAGGTTGCAGCAGATTTGGACTCATGTGGTGGACAATTTGACATTGTCCCAGGAGAAGGCTCAACGTTTCGCTAACCGCCGGCGCTGTGTGGGTCCCCGACTTCGTGTTGGGGATTTGGTTTGGTTGTCGTCTCGTTATGTTCCTATGAAGGTTTCCTCTCCTAAGTTTAAGCCTCGTTTCATTGGTTCGTATAAGATTTCTGAGGTTATCAATCCTGTGTAATTTCGTTTGGCCCTTCCTGCTTCTTTTGCCATCCATAATGTGTTCCATAGGTCGTTATTGCGGAGATACGTGGCGCCTGTGGTTCCATCCGTTGATCCTCCTGCCCCGGTGTTAGTTGAGGGGGAGTTGGAGTATGTGGTGGAGAAGATTTTGGATTCTCGTGTTTCGAGACGGAAACTCCAGTACCTGGTCAAGTGGAAGGGTTATGGTCAGGAAGATAATTCCTGGGCTTTTGCCTCTGATGTTCATGCTGCCGATCTGGTTCGTGCCTTTCATTTGGCTCATCCTGGTCGGCCTGGGGGCTCTGGTGAGGGTTCGGTGACCCCTCCTCGAGGGGGGGTACTGTTGTGAATTCTATTGTCGGGCTCCCTCCTGTGGTCATGAATGGTACTTCGGCTGGTTCTGTCCATGGACTTCCTCTGGTGGGTGTTTCTGAGTTTCACAGGTGACTAGGTTAATTCGTTAGCTGCTGCTCTATTTAACTCCACTTAGATCTTTGCTCTATGCCACCTGTCAATGTTCCAGTATTGGTCTAGTTCACTCCTGGATCGTTCTTGTGACCTGTCTTCCCATCAGAAGCTAAGTTCCAGCTTGTATTTCTTTGGTTTTCTATTTTTCTGTCCAGCTTGCTATTTAATTTGTTGTCTTGCTTGCTGGAAGCTCTGGGACGCAGAGGGAGCGCCTCCGCACCGTGAGTCGGTGCAGAGGGTCTTTTTGCGCCCTCTGTGTGGTCTTTTTGTAGGTTTTTGTGCTGACCGCAAAGTAACCTTTCCTATCCTCGGTCTGTTCAGTAAGTCGGGCCTCACCTTGCTAAATCTATTTCATCTCTGTGTTTGTATTTTCATCTTTGCTCACAGTCATTATATGTGGGGGGCTGCCTTTTCCTTTGGGGAATTTCTCTGAGGCAAGGTAGGCTTTATTTTTCTATCTTCAGGGCTAGCTAGTTTCTTAGGCTGTGCCGAGTTGCATAGGGAGCGTTAGGCGCAATCCACGGCTATTTCTAGTGTGTTTGATAGGTTTAGGGATTGCGGTCAGCAGAGTTCCCACGTCCCAGAGCTCGTCCTTATTATCAGTAACTATCAGGTCATTCCGTGTGCTCTTATCCACCAGGTCCATTATTGTCCTGACCACCAGGTCATAACAGCCAACCAAAGGATAAACCACGTCACCTGTGTAAGGAACCTCAGAAGCAGCAGCTCCACTCACAGCCACCAGAGGGAGCCCACGGACAGAACTCACCGAAGTACCATTCACGACCACAGGAGGGAGCTCGACAACAGAATTCACAACAGACTTCCTGGTGAAGTCAATATTCAGGATCCGTGCCCAAACAGTAGGTGTTTAGTAATGACCCTGAATCTGACTTTTTGGGTTTGCCCATCTTGACCAACCACACTTAGCTGAAGCTACGTCTGGCAGAGGTTTGAGATTAATAGCCCAGTTAAGAAACTGGGTGATTACCTTGGCAATGATCACCTGGAGACAGCCAACACCTACCAGTGTCAGATTGGGTGACCAAACTGTCAATCAAAACACCAACAGCTCAGCAAGCCTCTGTACCAGACTGGATCATGAGCTGTCAATCAAAGTACTGACAGCTTCAGCATGCCCCTGTACCAGATTGAATGGCTGAGCCATCAGTAACTGTATTCCAGGCACACTGAGGGGTGGAATCATGATAGTACCCTTCTTTTAGAAGGGGTGGTGACCCCCTAGGTGTCCTAGGAAATTTTTGATGGAAGGCCCTGACTAACCACTCGGCCTTCACATCTTGAGCTGGGACACAAGATATGTCCTCTGTTCCATATTCCCTCCAGTGGATGATTTATTGTAGGGAATTTTGGACCATACAAGAATCTACGACCTTCTGAACTTCAAACTCCAAGCCAGAAATCGGAGGAGGCTGGGATGAGGGAGACAATGCCGAAGAGACAGACTCTTTTAATAGGGATTTATGAAACATGTTAGGGATGTGAAGGGATTGAGCAAGCTTTAATCTGAATGCCACCGGATTGAAAACCTTCAGGATCTCATATGGACCAATAAACTGTTGACCCAACTTTGCCTATGGCACTTTAAGTTTAGTATTCCTAGATGACAACCAAACCTTATTTCCAATCTTAAAAACAGGACCCACCAAACATGTTCTATTGGCCTTCCGTTTTTGGCGAATCTGAGTGGTCCCAATGTTCTTTTGAACCTCCATCCAGACAAGTCTTTGCACAGTGACCTCCACCCCAGGACATTCAGAACTAATCCTAAAAAATCCAAAAAAATTCAC
The DNA here is from genome assembly GCF_032444005.1 of Ranitomeya imitator. Lineage (NCBI taxonomy): Eukaryota > Metazoa > Chordata > Amphibia > Anura > Dendrobatidae > Ranitomeya > Ranitomeya imitator. The sequence goes on from NC_091282.1 coordinate 383,910,059, forward strand.
CAAAATTAGGATGAAAACCATAATTACTGCATGCAACACCTTTCCTACTCCAGACCAGAAGGGGGAGCTCTAACACCTGATTTCAGGAGAGCTTCCCTATAAGTTCTGGCTTGGAGGCAGGGTTAGTTAGTTAGTCTGAGACAGTGAAGGAGGAAGAGACAAGTGAGGAGAGTCTGGGGGATTGGAGCTGCAACTGAGTACACCCCAGGACTGAGCACCAAAGATCAGACACCAGAGTCCGTGATTGTGTGGGACTGCAGGCCCAGCAACTAAATCCAGAGGGCAGCTTGCAGGTCTCCTGGCCCCATCTAACACCTGAAGGCACAGCAGCATACTTGAGCAGTTCAGTGACTTCTTAGTTTCCTTACTTCCTTTTTTTCTGGCAGGACAGGTCTTCTCACTTAAGTTGCTATTCTGGTGAATAGTTGAATAGTAAAACTAAAGTATTAGTAAAACTAGAAAGCTCAGCATAAGTTTTTCTATTACACATTCAACTATCAGTGGTTTGTTCTGAAAGGTACACAGCTATCCCTAAATTTACACATACAGATAACAAGGCATTTGAATAAGGGTACCGTCACACAGTGGCATTTTCGCTACGACGGCACGATCCGTGACGCTCCAGCATCGTAACAATATCGCTCCAGCGTCGTAGACTGCTGTCACACTTTGCAATGTACGACGCTGGAGCGATAATTTCATGACGTATGTGCGATGTAGAAGCCGTTGGTTACTATGCGCACATCGTATACGATATCGTGCACACCTTTGTTACACCATGCGATCATGCCGCCACAGCGGGACACTAGACGACGAAAGAAAGTTTCAAACGATCTGCTACGACGTACGATTCTCAGCGGGGTCCCTGATCGCAGGAGCGTGTCAGACACTGCGAGATCGTAACTATATCGCTGGAACGTCACGAATCGTGCCGTCGTAGCGATCAAAATGCCACTGTGTGACGGTACCCTTAGCAAACAGCTCTGCATAGAGCAAACCTGCTCTGAAAGCTGCTCGGATGGTGATTTATAACTGCATATATTCAGAAGATGAGAAGGAGGTGAATAAAGGGGGTGGGAAGTGAGAAGCTAACTGCTGTATAGAAATCAATGGGCTAAAGAAAGCTGGATTGGATGTTAAGAGTTAACTGCTCTCCTGGACTGTAACTACTGTGTACACTCGCCATAGTCTAGGTAGGCACTAATCACTTAGATACATGGAAACAAGCTGTAAGCTAGAAAATATACAAAATCTAATTGCAAGAGACAGCAAATAGAAAAGGCATGTCAATCACAAGCAGGCTTACTAATTAAAGCAATTTAAAAACTTTAAAATACCCCTTTAAGTGTTTGCGTTTCGCTACAACTACTTATACAGTTGTGTGAAAAAGTGTTTGCACCCTTCCTGACTTGCCATTCTTTTGCATGTTTGTTAAAGTTAAATCTTTCAGATCACCAAATAAATGTAAATATTAGACAAAGATATCACAAGTATACACAAAATGCAGTTTTAAATGAAGTTCTCTACTATTAAGGGAAAAAGAAATCCAAATTTACAGGGCCGCCCTGTGTGAAAAAGTGATTGCCCCAGCCCCCACCCGCTAATACATAAATTAACTGTGGTTCATCACATCTTTCAGAAGCTGAGTTTAAATTCCCTAGCCACACCCAGGCCTGACTACTGCCACACCTGTTCTCAATCAAGAAATTACTTAAATAGGACCAGCCTGACAAAGTGAACTAGATAAAAAGATCCTTAAAAGCTAGACATCATACTGCGATTCAACGAATTTCTGGAACCGATGAAAAATAAAGTAATTGAGATATATCAGTCTGGGAAAGGTTATAAAGCTATTTCTAAAGCTTTAGGACTCCAGTGAACCACAGTGAGAGACATTATCATCCACAAATGACGAAAATATGGAACAGTGGTGAACTTTCCCAGGACTGGCCGGCCGATCAAAATTACCACAAGAGCGCGGCGATGACTCATCCAAGAAGTCGCAAAAGACTCAACAACAACATCCAAAGAACTGCATGCCTCGCATCCCTGAGTTAAGGTCATTGTGACGCTAATCACTAGCTAGGAGGGTATGTCATAAACAGAAAGAAGAGACAAAAGCGTGGTCAGGTAAAGTTCCGAGGTCTGAGTATTGGGAGAATAATGGATCAGAGCGGAAGGAGATAAACAGACGTATGGTCAGAACAAAGTCCAAGGTCAGACAACAACAGCTCAAGCATACAGAACTCAAGGCACAGGGGCACAAACCTCAAAAGATGAATGTACATCTGGCAGAGGACTGGACGACACAGCTCAGTTAAGTAGCATGGCAATCACCTGGAATAATGAACATTTGGAGACAGCCAATGCCTCTCAGTCTCAGATTGGATGGCTAAGCTGTCAATCAAAGTACTGACAGCTTCAGCACATCCCTATACCAGATTGGATGGCCAAGCTGTCAATAACTGCATTCCAGAATCTCTGAGGTGTGGATTCGTGACAGTCATGACTCCAAAAGGGCCTGCATGACTTAGTTCCTAGACAAAAAAACACTGCTGAGCAATAAGAACATAAAGGCTCTTCTCAGATTTGCCAGAAAACATCTTGATGATCCAGACTTGTGGGAAATACTCTGTGGATTGACAAAACTAAAGTTGAACTTGTTGGAGTTGAAAGTCCCATTACATCTAACATAGAAGTAACACAGCATTTCAGAAAGGGAACATCTTACCAACAGTAAAATATGGTGGTGGACCAGGAGGACTTGCCATGGTAAATGGCACCACAAATTCTGCTGTCTACAAAAAATCCTGAAGGAGAATTTCCAGATATCTGCTTTTGACCTCAAGCTGAAGTGCACTTGGGTTATGCAGCAGGACAATGATCCGAAACACACCAGCAAGTCCACTCTGAATGGCTTAAGAAAAGCAAAATTAAGACTTTTGAGTGGCCTAGTCAAAGTCCTGACCTTAATTAGTTTGAGATGCTCTGGCAAGACATTAAAAAGGTGGTTCATTCTCAGAAACCATCCAATGTGACTGAATTACAACACTTCTGCAAAGATTAGTGGGATAAAATTCCTCCAGAGTAGGGTTGAGCGAAACGGGTCGAACATTTTCAAAAGTCGCCGACTTTTGGCTAAGTCGGGGTTTCATGAAACCCGATCCGACCCCTGTGCGGGGTCGGCCATGCGGTACGCGACTTTCGCGCCAAAGTCGCGTTTCAATGACGCGAAAAGCGCCATTTCTCAGCCAATGAAGGTAAACGCAGAGTGTGGGCAGCGTGATGACATAGGTCCTGGTCCCCACCATCTTAGAGAAGGGCATTGCAGTGATTGGCTTGCTGTCTGCGACGTCACAGGGGCTATAAAGAGGCGTTCCCGCCGACCGCCATCTTACTGCTGCTGATCTGAGCTTAGGGAGAGGTTGCTGCCGCTTTGTCAGAAGCAGGGATAGCGTTAGGCAGGGTCCATTAACCACAAAACCGCTTGTGCTGCAGCGATTTGCACTGTCCAACACCACCCTCGGTGTGCAGGGACAGTGGAAGTTTTTTTTTTTTTTTTTTTCCCCTCAGCGCTGTAGCTCATTGGGCTGCCCTAGAAGGCTCCCTGATAGCTGCATTGCTGTGTGTACGCCGCTGTGCAAACCAACTGCTTTTTTCAAAGCACAAATCCTCTTGTTCCTTCCTTTCTGCACAGCTATCTTTTTTGTTTGTCCACACTTTTTATTTCATTTGTGCATCAGTCCACTCCTTATTGCTGCCTGCCATACCTGGCTGAGATTACTGCAGGCAGGGAGATAGTAGCTGCCTGCCATACCTGGCTGAGATTACTGCAGGCAGGGAGATAGTAATTGTAGGACATTCCCTGTTTTTTTTTTTTTTTTGGTGGGAGATTAAGATTGGCAATTTGGCATTTCTGCTAGAGTGCCATCCCTGTGTGTGCCATCTCTCTCACATAGTGGGCCATAGAAAGCCTTTTCATTTTTCTGTATTTTTTTTTGTGGGGTGTATAAATTCTCCCTGATAAAAATACAGTGGGAGATTAATATTGGCCTTTGGGCTTGTGTGCCAGTCCTGAGTGTGCCATCTCTCTCACAAATAGTGGGCCATAGAAAGCCTATTTTATTTTTTTTTGGGTTTTATAAATTCTCCCTGAAAAAAAGGGAGATTAATATTGGCCTCTGGGCTTGTGTGCCAGTCCTGAGCGTGCCATCTGTGCCAGCCCTGAGCGTGCCATCTCTCTCACAAATAGTGGGCCATAGAAAGCCTATTTAATTTTTTTTTTGGTTTTATAAATTCTCCCTGAAAAAAAGGGAGATTAATATTGGCCTCTGGGCTTGTGTGCCAGTCCTGAGCGTGCCATCTGTGCCAGCCCTGAGCGTGCCATCTCTCTCACAAATAGTGGGCCATAGAAAGCCTATTTAATTTTTTTTTTGTTTTATAAATTTTCCCTGAAAAAAGGGAGATTAATATTGGCCTCTGGGCTTGTGTGCCAGTTGTGAGCGTGCCATCTGTGCCAGTCCTGAGCGTGCCATCTCTCTCACAAATAGTGGGCCATAGAAAGCCTATTTAATTTTTTTTTTGGTTTTATAAATTTTCCCTGAAAAAAGGGAGATTAATATTGGCCTCTGGGCTTGTGTGCCAGTTGTGAGCGTGCCATCTGTGCCAGTCCTGAGCGTGCCATCTCTCTCACAAATAGTGGGCCATAGAAAGCCTATTTAAATATTTTTTTGGTTTTATAAATTCTCCCAGAAAAAAAGGGAGATTAATATTGGCCTCTGGGCTTCTGTGCCAGTCCTGAGCGTGCCATCTGTGCCAGTCCTGAGCGTCCCATCTCTCTCACAAATAGTGGGCCATAGAAAGCCTATTTTTTTTTTTTTTTGGGTTTTAGAAATTCTCCCTGGAAAAAAAAAGGGAGATTAATATTGCCCTTTGGGCTTGTGTGCCAGTACTAAGCGTTCCATCTCTCTCTCTCTCTCAGTCAGTGGGCCATAGAACGCCTATTTTTGGTTTTATTTGTTTTCTAAATTCTCCCTGAAAAAATCATTTTATTTTATTTGGTTTCTAAATTCTTCCTGATAAAATCATATTTTTTTTATTATTTTTTTTTCTAAAGTCTCCCTGAAAAAAAAAAAAAAAAAACAACCAAAAAAAACAGTGGGAGATTAATATTGGCCTTTCTGCTTGTGTGCCAGTCTTGACTCCTGGGTGTGCCATCTCTCTCTCTCTCTCTCTCTCTCTCTCTCTCTCTCTCTCCAATTGTGGTCCATAGAAAGCCTATATTTTTTTTCCTTGATTTGGGTTCTAAAATCTACCAGAGAAAATAACTACATCAATCATTGGTAGAAAAATATTGGCCTCTGGGTTTGTGTGCCACTCCTGACTCCTGTGTGCGTCATCTCTCAGTCAGTGGGCCATAGAACGCCTATTTTTGTTTTTATTTGTTTTATAAATTCTCCCTGAAAAAATCATTTTATTTTATTTGGTTTCTAAATTCTTCCTGATAAAATCATATTTTTTTTATTATTTTTTTTTCTAAAGTCTCCCTGAAAAAAAAAAAAAAAAACAAACAAACAAAAAAAACAGTGGGAGATTAATATTGGCCTTTCTGCTTGTGTGCCAGTCTTGACTCCTGGGTGTGCCATCTCTCTCTCTCTCTCTCTCTCTCTCTCTCCAATTGTGGTCCATAGAAAGCCTATATTTTTTTTCCTTGATTTGGGTTCCAAAATCTACCAGAGAAAATAACTACATCAATCATTGGTAGAAAAATATTGGCCTCTGGGCTTGTGTGCCACTCCTGACTCCTGTGTGCGTCATCTCTCAGTCAGTGGGCCATAGAACGCCTATTTTTGTTTTTATTTGTTTTATAAATTCTCCCTGGAAAAATCATTTTATTTTATTTGGTTTCTAAATTCTTCCTGATAAAATCATATTTTTTTTATTATTTTTTTTTCTAAAGTCTCCCTGAAAAAAAAAAAAAAAAAACAAACAAAAAAAACAGTGGGAGATTAATATTGGCCTTTCTGCTTGTGTGCCAGTCTTGACTCCTGGGTGTGCCATCTCTCTCTCTCTCTCTCTCTCTCTCCAATTGTGGTCCATAGAAAGCCTATATTTTTTTTCCTTGATTTGGGTTCCAAAATCTACCAGAGAAAATAACTACATCAATCATTGGTAGAAAAATATTGGCCTCTGGGCTTGTGTGCCACTCCTGACTCCTGTGTGCGTCATCTCTCAGTCAGTGGGCCATAGAACGCCTATTTTTGTTTTTATTTGTTTTATAAATTCTCCCTGGAAAAATCATTTTATTTTATTTGGTTTCTAAATTCTTCCTGATAAAATCATATTTTTTTTATTATTTTTTTTTCTAAAGTCTCCCTGAAAAAAAAAAAAAACAAAACCCCCAAAAAAATGGGAGATTAATATTGGCCTTTCTGCTTGTGTGCCAGTCTTGACTCCTGGGTGTGCCATCTCTCTCTCTCTCTCTCTCTCTCTCTCTCTCTCTCTCCAATTGTGGTCCATAGAAAGCCTACATTTTTTTTCCTTGATTTGGGTTCCAAAATCTACCAGAGAAAATAACTCCATCAATCATTGGTAGAAAAATATTGGCCTCTGGGCTTGTGTGCCACTCCTGATTCCTGTGTGCGTCATCTCTCACTCAGTGGCCCATAGAAAGCATATAGTTTGTTACATTTGTTTTCTAAATTCTCCCTGCAAAAATCTATTTTTTTTTTTTGGGGGGGTTTCTAAAGTGTTCCTGAAAAAAATAAAAAAAAAAAAAAAATAATAGTGTGACATTAATATTAACATTTGTGCTTCAGTGACAGTCCTGCGTGTGGGGCATCTCTCTAATTTGCAGCCACCAAAAAAAGAGTGTGTAACATTGGGCCTGATTTTCGCTGTGGTCTCACCAACCTGTAAAGGGGTAGCTAAATCATACTGAAGTTATAGCTCACCGTGTAAGTTGTGTGACTGCAACAAATAACGTTAGTTTGGTTACGTTTTTAAAACAATGAGGAAGTCTAGTGGAAGAGGTCGTGGCCGGGGGCGTTCATTGTCAGCTGGTAATGAGGGTAGTGGTAGTGGTGGAGCATCAGGTGGTCGTGGGGAAAAAAATATTGCACCTAAGTCTGGAGCTGTGGAGCCAGGTTCGTCGTCCGGCTACACAAGGCCTCGAACGCTCCCTTTTCTGGGATTAGGAAAACCGCTTTTAAAGCCGGAGCAGCAAGAGCAAGTTTTGGCTTATCTTGCTGACTCAGCCTCTAGCTCTTTTGCCTCCTCTCGTGAAACTGGTAAAAGTAAAAGCAGCGCGTCGTTAGTGGATGTTCACGGTCAGGGACAAGTCACTTCCTTGTCCTCTTCAGCAAAAACAACAACAGAGAAGAATGCAGCAGGCGACACAATGGGTTACTCCATGGAGCTCTTTACACATACCGTCCCTGGCTTAGAAAGTGAAGCAGTTAACAGTCCATGCCCATTACAAGTTGAATCTGACATGGAGTGCACTGACGCACAGCCACAGCCAGACTACTATGCTGGTCCTTTGACTCAGACCACAACATTGCCCTCGCAGGGTGCTGATCAAGAATCAGACCCTGATGAGACTATGTTGCCCCATCACGAACGCTATACCACCGAACGACACGGTGACACAGACGAAGTTGCGCAGGAGGTACAAGAAGAGTTATTAGATGACCCAGTTCTTGACCCCGATTGGCAGCCATTGGGGGAACAGGGTGCAGGCGGCAGCAGTTCTGAAGCAGAGGAGGAGGAGGGGCCGCAGCAGGCATCAACATCGCCACAGGTTCCATCTGCCGGGCCCGTATCTTGCCCAAAACGCGTGGCAAAGCCAAAATCTGGTGGAGGACAGCGTGGCCATCCGGTTAAAGCTCAGTCTGCAATGCCTGAAAAGGTATCCGATGCTAGAAAGAGTGCAGTCTGGCATTTTTTTAAACAACATCCAATTGATCAGCGCAAAGTCATCTGTCAAAAATGTTCTACTTCCTTAAGCAGAGGTCAGAATCTGAAAAGTCTCAATACTAGTTGCATGCATAGACATTTAACCACCATGCATTTGAAAGCTTGGACTAACTACCAAACGTCCCTTAAGGTTGTTGCACCCTCGGCCAATGAAGCTAGTCATCAACGCAACATCCCTTCCGGCAGTGTAGGACCACCATTTAGCGCACCACCTGCTGTATCTGTGCAGGTATCTTTGCCAGGCCAAAGCAGTCAGGGTCAGGGAATCACCAGTTTCGTAGTAGGAAACACTGCATCTAGGGCACCGGCGGCAACAATACCATCTCCCACCGTCTCTCAGTCTGCCATGTCCACCGGCACCCCCGCTAGTTCCACGATCTCCAGCTCTCCAGTCCAGCTCACCCTACATGAGACTATGGTTAGAAAAAGGAAATACTTAGCCTCGCATCCGCGTACACAGGGTTTGAACGCCCACATAGCTAGACTAATCTCGTTAGAGATGATGCCCTACCGGTTAGTTGAAAGCGAAGCTTTCAAAGACCTGATGGACTACGCTGTACCACGCTACGAGCTACCCAGTCGACACTTTTTTTCCAGAAAAGCCATCCCAGCCCTCCACCAGCATGTTAAAGAGCGCATCGTCCATGCACTCAGGCAATCTGTGAGCACAAAGGTGCACCTGACAACAGATGCATGGACCAGTAGGCATGGCCAGGGACGTTACGTGTCCATCACGGCACACTGGGTAAATGTGGTGGATTCAGGGTCCACAGGGGACAGCAAGTTTGGGACAGTTCTGCCTAGCCCACGGTCTAGTAAACAGTTGTCTGTAGCCGTTCGCACCCCCTCCTCCTCCTCCTCCTCCTCGTCCTCCTGCAGAAGCAAGAGCTCGTCCACAGACCGCAGTCGCACAAACACTCCATCCGCACCTGCCACTGTTGCACACCAGGTCTCCCATTATGGGGCAGCTACTGGCATACGTCAGCAGGCTGTATTGGCTATGAAGTGTTTGGGCGACAATAGACACACCGCGGAAGTTCTGTCCGAGTTCTTGCAGCAAGAAACGCAGTCGTGGCTGGGCACTGTAGATCTTGAGGCAGGCAAGGTAGTGAGTGATAACGGAAGGAATTTCATGGCTGCCATCTCCCTTTCCCAACTGAAACACATTCCTTGCCTGGCTCACACCTTAAACCTGGTGGTGCAGTGCTTCCTGAAAAGTTATCCGGGGTTATCCGACCTGCTCCTCAAAGTGCGTGGACTTTGCGCACATATCCGCCGTTCGCCTGTACACTCCAGCCGTATGCAGACCTATCAGCGTTCTTTGAACCTTCCCCAGCATCGCCTAATCATAGACGTTGCAACAAGGTGGAACTCAACACTGCACATGCTTCAGAGACTGTGCGAACAGAGGCGGGCTGTTATGTTTTTGTGGGAGGATACACATACACGGGCAGGCAGTAGGATGGCAGACATGGAGTTGTCAGGTGTGCAGTGGTCGAAGATTCAAGACATGTGTCAAGTCCTTCAGTGTTTTGAGGAATGCACACGGCTGGTTAGTGCAGACAACGCCATAATAAGCATGAGCATCCCCCTAATGCGTCTGCTGATGCAAAGTTTGACGCACATAAAGGATCAGGCGTCTGCACCAGAGGAAGAGGAAAGCCTTGATGACAGTCAGCGATTGTCTGGTCAGGGCAGTGTACATGACGAGGTACCGGGCGAAGAGGAGGTGGAGGATGAGGAGGATGATGGGGATGAGTATATTTTTAATGAGGAAGCTTTCCCGGGGGCACGGGAAATTGGTGGCGTGGCAAGGCCGGGTTCTGGTTTTTTGAGGGACACAAGTGACGTAGATTTGCCTGCAACTGCCCCTCAACCAAGCACAACCGCAGATTTGACAACGGGAACTTTGGCCCACATGGCGGATTATGCCTTGCGTATCCTCAAAAGGGACACACGCATTACAAAAATGATGAACGATGACGATTACTGGTTGGCCTGCCTCCTTGATCCTCGCTATAAAGGCAAATTGCAAAATATTATGCCACATGAGAACTTGGAACAAATATTAGCAACAAAACAATCAACTCTTGTTGACCGTTTGCTTCTGGCATTCCCTGCACACAGCGCCCGTGATCGTTCTCACACGAGCTCCAGGGGCCAGCAGACCAGAGGTGTTAGAGGGGCAGAAATCAGAAGTGGCGTTGGCCAGAGGGGTTTTCTGACCAGGTTGTGGAGTGATTTTTCTATGACCGCAGACAGGACAGGTACTGCAGCATCAATTCAAAGTGACAGGAGACAACATTTGTCCAGTATGGTTACAAACTATTTTTCATCCCTTATCGACGTTCTCCCTCAACCGTCATTCCCATTTGATTACTGGGCATCCAAATTAGACACCTGGCCAGAATTGGCAGAATATGCATTGCAGGAGCTTGCTTGCCCGGCAGCTAGTGTCCTATCAGAAAGAGTATTCAGTGCTGCAGGTTCAATACTAACAGAAAAAAGGACTCGTCTGGCTACCCAAAATGTAGATGATCTAACCTTCATTAAAATGAACCACAACTGGATTTCAAAATCTTTTGCCCCACCCTGCCCGGCTGACACCTAGCTTTCCTATGAAAAGGTCTTGCCTGTGGACTATTCTGAATGACTTTTCCAATCTCGTAATTTTCTTCACCTGATTGTCCAGCATACGACATGTTTCCACCTCACGAAATGGCCAAACTCCCCACACGGGGCCGTGCTATCGCCACTTTGCGCTTGGACCCTTGAGAGTGCTGTTTGTCTGAAGAGGTGGGTGTGGCCGCTTTTGGTCGACGGCACTGCCACTGGGTCCCTCATAGTACAATAAAGTGTCTCTGGCGGTGGTGGTGCGCACCCAACGTCAGACACACCGTTGTAATATGAGGGGCCCTGTGCCTGTACCGCCGGCCACAAGACAGTTCCCCCCCCCCAGCTCAAACAGTGCTCTACCACTAGCAAAATTATCTCTCACAGCTTCACCAATGTGTAGTCTAGGCGCTGACATCCTTCAATGCCTGGCACTGACAATACCATTGTTTTGACATTTTTGTTATGTTAGGCCTTCGAAGCCTGTCTGCGGTCCCTTCTTTCTACAACTACTACACTGACCAGGCCACTGCTGGCCGTGTTACCCTGGAACCAATTTAAAAGTGCCTACAGTCAGCCCAATTTTGTTATGTTAGGCCTTCGAAGACTGTCTGCCGTCACTCCTTCCACTAGACTTCCACTGACCATACACTGCTGCCCATGTACCCCTGGAACCAATTTAAAGTGCCTACAGCCAGCCCAATTTTGTTATGTTAGGCCTTCGAAGCCTGTCTGCGGTCACTCCTTCCACTAGACTTCCACTGACCAGACCACTGCTGCCCGTGTACCCCTGCAACCAATTTAAAAGTGCCTACAGCCAGCCCAAGTTTGTTATGTTAGGCCTTGGAAGCCTGTCTGCGGTCACTCCTTCCACTAGACTTCCACTGACCAGACCACTGCTGCCCGTGTACCCCTGGAACCAATTTAAAAGTGCCTACAGCCAGCCCAAGTTTGTTATGTTAGGCCTTGGAAGCCTGTCTGCGGTCACTCCTTCCACTAGACTTCCACAGACCAGACCACTGCTGCCCGTGTACCCCTGGAACCAATTTAAAAGTGCCTACAGCCAGCCCAAGTTTGTTATGTTAGGCCTTGGAAGCCTGTCTGCGGTCACTCCTTCCACTAGACTTCCACTGACCAGACCACTGCTGCCCGTGTACCCCTGGAACCAATTTAAAAGTGCCTACAGCCAGCCCAAGTTTGTTATGTTAGGCCTTCGAAGCCTGTCTGCGGTCACTCCTTCCACTAGACTTCCACAGACCAGACCACTGCTGCCCGTGTACCCCTGGAACCAATTTAAAAGTACCTACAGCCAGCCCAAGTTTGTTATGTTAGGCCTTGGAAGCCTGTCTGCGGTCACTCCTTCCACTAGACTTCCACTGACCAGACCACTGCTGCCCGTGTACCCCTGGAACCAATTTAAAAGTGCCTACAGCCAGCCCAAGTTTGTTATGTTAGGCCTTGGAAGCCTGTCTGCGGTCACTCCTTCCACTAGACTTCCACTGACCATACACTGCTGCCCATGTACCCCTGGAACAAATTTAAAAGTGCCTACAGCCAGCCCAAGTTTGTTATGTTAGGCCTTCGAAGCCTGTCTGCGTCCCGTTCTTTCAACTACAACTACACTGACCAGGCCACTGATGGCCGTGTTCCCCTGGAACCAATTTTAACTTGCCTACAGCCAGCCCAATGTTAGGCCTTTGATGCCTGTCTGCCGTCACTCCTTCCACTAGGCCTCCACTGACCTGTCTATTGCTGCCCGTGTACCCCTTGAACCAACATCATTAAATATAAAAAAAATTAATTTGATTATAAAAAATAAGATCGTGTTGAGATCTCAAATGCAGACATTTTAACAATCAAAACAAACACACAACAAATATCTGGAACTGTACTACAAAGGTCCAACAGCTACAATTTCTTTCTCCTGCAAGAAGTTAACTGAAAGTTTTTTGGAGTTGTTAACACAGATATGGCATCCACCGAGTGTTGTCCTGTCGCGTCTCCTTTAAATTATTTCCAATAAGATGTTAAACTATTAATTTAATAAAATCAATAATTAAAAAAATAATTGAGTAAGTCAAAAGCACATTGCAAATAAACATTAATTACAAATCAAGAAGCATGGCGCGTCCGAGGGTGAGTAGATACCGAATAAGAATATAATCACCCTCGGACGCGCAATGCTTATTTACAACAGCCTTCCATCCTAAGAATCAGCCCTTCCGTGGTGTAGAGAGAGGTTGTGTTACACTCCAAGGTGTTCCCCAGGTTGCCTTTCCTGAGCTTCGATCTTCCGGCTCTCGTTTAGTAGCTGTTGGAAACTACGCTGCATTAGGCCTACTAATTGTGTATGGGTGAAACAGTGGCGCATCTGCGGTCCCTCCTTCCACTAGGCCTCCACTGACCTGTCTACTGCGGCCCGTGTACCCCTTGAACCAACTTAATAAAATATTTAAAAAATTAATTTGATTATAAAAAATAAGATCGTGTTGAGATCTCAAATGCAGACATTTTAACAATCAAAACAAACACACAACAAATATCTGGAACTGTACTACAAAGGTCCAACAGCTACAATTTCTTTCTCCTGCAAGAAGTTAACTGAAAGTTTTTTGGAGTTGTTAACACAGATATGGCATCCACCGAGTGTTGTCCTGTCGCGTCTCCTTTAAATTATTTCCAATAAGATGTTAAACTATTAATTTAATAAAATCAATAATTAAAAAAATAATTGAGTAAGTCAAAAGCACATTGCAAATAAACATTAATTACAAATCAAGAAGCATGGCGCGTCCGAGGGTGAGTAGATACCGAATAAGAATATAATCACCCTCGGACGCGCAATGCTTATTTACAACAGCCTTCCATCCTAAGAATCAGCCCTTCCGTGGTGTAGAGAGAGGTTGTGTTACACTCCAAGGTGTTCCCCAGGTTGCCTTTCCTGAGCTTCGATCTTCCGGCTCTCGTTTAGTAGCTGTTGGAAACTACGCTGCATTAGGCCTACTAATTGTGTATGGGTGAAACAGTGGCGCATCTGCGGTCCCTCCTTCCACTAGGCCTCCACTGACCTGTCTACTGCGGCCCGTGTACCCCTTGAACCAACCTAATAAAATATTTAAAAAATTAATTTGATTATAAAAAATAAGATCGTGTTGAGATCTCAAATGCAGACATTTTAACAATCAAAACAAACACACAACAAATATCTGGAACTGTACTACAAAGGTCCAACAGCTACAATTTCTTTCTCCTGCAAGAAGTTAACTGAAAGTTTTTTGGAGTTGTTAACACAGATATGGCATCCACCGAGTGTTGTCCTGTCGCGTCTCCTTTAAATTATTTCCAATAAGATGTTAAACTATTAATTTAATAAAATCAATAATTAAAAAAATAATTGAGTAAGTCAAAAGCACATTGCAAATAAACATTAATTACAAATCAAGAAGCATGGCGCGTCCGAGGGTGAGTAGATACCGAATAAGAATATAATCACCCTCGGACGCGCAATGCTTATTTACAACAGCCTTCCTTCCTAAGAATCAGCCCTTTCGTGGTGTAGAGAGAGGTTGTGTTACACTCCAAGGTGTTCCCCGGGTTGCCTTTCATGAGCTTCGATCTTCCGGCTCTCGTTTAGTAGTTGGTGGAAAAGTACACAGCATTAGGCCTACAAAATGGGTATGGGGTGGAGAGAGATGGTGTGTTACACTCCAAGGTGTTCCCCAGGTTGCCTTTCCTGAGCTTCGATCTTCATGCTCTCGTTTAGTAGGTGTCGGAAAGTAGGCTGCATTAGGCCTACAAATTGGGTATGGGGTGGAGAGAGATGGTGTGTTACACTCCAAGGTGTTCCCCAGGTTTCCTTGCCATTGCTTCGGTCTTCCGACTCTCGTTTAGTAGTTGTAGAAAAGTACACAGCATTAGGCCTACAAAATGGGTATGGGGTGGAGAGAGATGGTGTGTTACACTCCAAGGTGTTCCCCAGGTTGCCTTTCCTGAGCTTCGATCTTCATGCTCTCGTTTAGTAGGTGTCGGAAAGTAGGCTGCATTAGGCCTAAAAAATGGGGAATGGGGTGGAGAGAGATGGTGTGTTACACTCCAAGGTGTTCCCCAGGTTTCCTTGCCATTGCTTCGGTCTTCCGACTCTCGTTTAGTAGTTGTAGAAAAGTACACAGCATTAGGCCTACAAAATGGGTATGGGGTGGAGAGAGATGGTGTGTTACACTCCAAGGTGTTCCCCAGGTTGCCTTTCCTGAGCTTCGATCTTCATGCTCTCGTTTAGTAGGTGTCGGAAAGTAGGCTGCATTAGGCCTAAAAAATGGGGAATGGGGTGGAGAGAGATGGTGTGTTACACTCCAAGGTGTTCCCCAGGTTTCCTTGCCATTGCTTCGGTCTTCCGACTCTCGTTTAGTAGTTGTAGAAAAGTACACAGCATTAGGCCTACAAAATGGGTATGGGGTGGAGAGAGATGGTGTGTTACACTCCAAGGTGTTCCCCAGGTTGCCTTTCCTGAGCTTCTATCTTCAGGCTCTCATTAAATTGTGGTTAAATGGAACAACTGCATTTGGCGTACTAGTTGGTTTGGGGCCTACTATCGGTGTCTGCCACTCCTTGCTGTTCTCCTCCACTGAACAAAGCTGTGCCGCCTGTTTACTACGGTTGCCAATTTTGAACTGCATTTCGACTACTTACTGATTTGGCCCTACTCTCTGTGTCAGCCTCTCATTCCAGTTGTCCTCCACTGCAATGCCCCCTGGTTATTCCTGTGTTACCAATTTTGAACTGCATTTAGCCCACTTTCTTCTTTGGGCCTATATCTGTGTTTCCACTTCATCGTGCCCATTGCCCAGCCAGTGATAGATGAGTCTGCTGGTACATTGACCCATAACGCAACATTCCCCGTGCACGCTACACAACAACATTGTGACCCTGCTGAAAGTCAGGTTGCTCTTCCCGCATACCATACCACCTTACACGGGGACAAAGAGGAAGGTGCAGATGAAAGTGCAGGTTCCTTCATCAGGTGGGGGGAGGAATACTAGTTGGCGACGTCACTGGCACAGGGCCTCTCATAGTACGCAAAAGTGTTGCTGCCGGTGGGAGGCGCCCCCGCCGTGCAAACACACCGCTGTACTTTGAGGGGCCCTGTGCCAGTGCCAATGCCAACGAGTGGGCCCCCCCTGCTTGCTCAGGTTCACAGCACTTGCAAAGTTGAAATACTTACCTCTCCCTGCTCCACTGCCGTGACGTGGTCCAGATTTCCTGGGCCCACTAATTACTTGAACCAGCCCTACCCCCCACAACTTTAGCCAAATGACCCCCAATTTCAAATGCCTTCCAATTATTATAAGGTAAATTACGCTTGACAAGCTTCATTAAGAAGAATGGATGGTTTTGACATTAAAATGGGCACTCTAGGTGTTTTCCTGGCCCCCACTCACTGCCGACTATGCTGCCCCATTGACTTGCATTGGGTTTCGTGTTTCGGTCGATCCCGACTTTACGTCATAATCGGCCGATTTCACTCGACCCGACTTTGGACATAGTCGGGTTTCGCAAAACCCGGCTCGACTCTAAAAAGGTCAAGGTCGCTCAACTCTACTCCAGAGCATTGTAAAAGACTCATTTCTAGTTATCGCTGATGTTTGATTCGCTAAGGGTAGCCCAACCAGTTGTCAGGTTTAGAGGGCAATAATTTTTTCACACAGGGCCCTGTAGGTTTGGATTTCTTTTTCCCTCAATAATAAAGATCGTCATTTAAAAATTGCATTTTGTGTTTACTTGTGTTATCTTTATCTAATGTTTACATTTGTTTGATGATCTGAAATATTTAAGCGTGACAAACATGCAAAAGAATAGGAAATGAGGAAGGGGGCAAACACTTTTTCACACAACTGTACATTTTTTTTAAGAAAGCATAATAACAGATGTTATTTGGATGCTGATACACATTATGGATTTAAATCCTGCTGTCAGGTTCCCTTTAAATTTATAAATGATCTAGTGTTTGATCAACCACATTTTGTCGCAACCTAATTTTAAGCGCATGGAGATTTGGTGGTTATCTGTCATTCAAAACAATTTTTCTGCTATTTCTACATATAGTTCTAATAGTCAATCAGCAATATAAATCTTAAGTATAAGAATAGGCACAAACATGAACAGCACCCAAATATTCTAACAATAATATCACACTAAAGCCTTAGTGCATTATATCTAATTGGGAGAAATTACTTTGTACACTGTCATAAACCAAGCTGAAGAACATTGGAGCTTTCCTTTTCTGCAAGCAAACAAAATGTATTTTGTATGATTTTTTTTAATAATAAGCTTATTTCTGGGTGTATCAGTTTTTGAGATTAAAAGCAAGGGCATGCACTGAGCACTGAGAGCAAAGGGGCTCTGTGTGAGAATTGGTCATAGGATACACTATTTAAAGGGGTTTCCAATTTTAATTGTTTTCATGCCCATGTTCTTGCATTAAGGAAAATCATTGTTACTCATCCTCCCTGGTTCGATTGATACTTTTGCCAGTCACTGGGTTCAACAATTTTTCGCATCTTCCATGACATGACTGCTGAGCTCAGTAATTGGCTGCAGAGGTCACATGTGCAGTAGTCGTGACATCACCACTACAGCCTATAAATAAATACCAGAGCAGTAGCAGATAGGCATCGCTCAACCTGAGAAAGATAAGTAATTCTGATTTTATTGTTTTTCCCTAGCACAAATCTATAGACAATAAAAATTAACATGGATAACCATTTTAAGTAACACATTTCATACAACTCAAACATGGTGGACACACATCAATCACAATCACAATCGATATGTCATATACATACTGTAATAGAAAGGTAGGAGACAAAAAAAGCGCAAATAGGGTCTTATCTGTTGTGAATTCCGCTCTTGGGCTCCCTCTGGTGGTTGTAAGTGGCACTTTTGTGAGTTCTGCTCTTGGGCTCCCTCTTGTGGTTTCAAGTGGTATGGCTGCTCCTTGGAGTTAGCTGTCATCAGCTGCCTCCACTTATCGTCTCTTCTGCTCGGCTATTTAGGCCTGGCTCTTTCTTCAGCCAGTGCCACTTGTCGATGGTTCCTGGTTGGATTCACATCTCTTTGGATTTCCCTGTTATCCTGACCAGTTCAGCAAAGCTAAGTTTTTGCTTGCGCTTTCTGTTCACAGATTGTGGACTTATCCATTCAGTGCTTTTTATGTTTGTCCAGCGTTATCAGTATGAATTAATTCTGTCTTGCTGGAAGCTCTGGGAAGCAGATTTACCCTCCACACCTTTAGTCAGGTGTGGAGATTTTTTTGTAAACTCTGCGTGGATTTTTGTAGTGTTTTATACTGACCGCACAGTATTCCATCCTGTCCTATCTATCAAGCTAAACAGGCCACCTGTGCTCATCCTGGTTTCATTCTGTGTATGTCTTTTCCCTCTCCACTCACAGTCATTATTTGTGGGGGGCTAATCTATCCTTTGGAGATTTTCTCTGAGGCAAGATAGTTTTCCTGCTTCTGTCTTTAGGGGTAGTTAGCTCTTAGGCTGTGACGAGATGCCTAGGGAGAGTTAGGAGCATTCCACGGCTACTTCTAGTGTTGTGTTGAGCTTAGGGACTGCGGTCAGTACAGTTACCACTTCCTTCAGAGCTCGTTCCATGTTGCTCCTAGACCACCGCATCATAACACTTATCCCCAGGATTGCTTCCAATCAATTATGAGAGAACTGCTCACCTGGTGGTGCACAGTAAAAGCGTGTAGTTGTCAGCTGCTGCAAATCCACAGGTCGGCGCTGCGACCTCTCAGAACCGTTATAATAGATGACTGTGGATAAAATCCACGCTGCTGCGACAAATGATTGATCCAGATATACAGTTAGGTCCATATATATTTGGACAGAGACAACATTTTTCTAATTTTGGTTATAGACATTACCACAATGAATTTTAAACAAAACAATTCAGATGCAGTTGAAGTTCAGACTTTCAGCTTTCATTTGAGGGTATCCACATTATAATTGGATGAAGGGTTTAGGAGTTTCAGCTCATTAACATGTGCCACCCTGTTTTTAAAGGGACCAAAAGTAATTGGACAATTGAATCCAAAGCTATTTCATGGAAAGGTGTGGGCAATCCCTTCGTTATGTCATTCTCAATTAAGCAGATAAAAGGCCTGGAGTTGATTTGAGGTGTGGTGCTTTCATTTGGAAGATTTTGCTGTCAAGTAAACATGCGGTCAAAGGAGCTCTCCATGCAGGTGAAACAAGCCATCCTTAAGCTGTGAAAACAGAAAAAACCCATCCGAGGAACTACTACAATATTAGGAGTGGCAAAATCTACAGTTTGGTACATCCTGAGAAAGAAAGAAAGCACTGGTGAACTCATCAGTGCAAAAAGACCTGGGCGCCCATGGAAGACAACATTGGTGGATGATCGCAGAATAATCTCCATGGTCAAGAGAAACCCCTTCACAAAAGCCAACCAAGTGAACAACACTCTCCAGGAGGTCGGCGTATCAATGTTCTAATCTACCATAAAGAGAAGACTGCATGAAAGTAAATACAGAGGGTTCACTGCACGGTGCAAGCCACTCACAAGATTCAAGAATAAAAAGGCTAGACTGGACTATGCTAAAAACCATCTAAAAAAGCCAGCAAAGTTCTGGAAGAACTTTCTTTGGACAGATGAAACCAAGATCAACCTCTGCCAGAATGATGGAAAGAGAAAAGTATGGCAAAGGCGTGGTACAGCTCATGATCCAAAGCATACCACATCATCTGTAAAACACGGCGGAGGTAGTGTGATGGCTTGGGCATGCATGACTGCCAGTGGCACTGGGTCACTAGTGTTTATTGATGATGTGACACAGGGCAGAAGCAGCCGAATTAATTCTGAGGTATTCAGAACCATACTGTGTGCTCAGATCCAGCCAAATGCAGCCAAACTGATTGGTCGTCGTTTCATACTACAGATGGACAATGACCCAAAACATAAAGCCAAAGCAACCCAGGAGTTTATTAAAGCAAAGAAGTGGAATATTCTTGAATGGCCAAGTCAGTCACCTGATCTCAACCCAATTGAGCATGCATTTCACTTGTTAAAGACTACACTTCAGGCAGAAAGGCCCAAAAACAAACAGCAACTGAAAACCACTGCAGTGAAGGCCTGGCAGAGCATCAAAAAGGAGGAAACACAGCGTCTGGTGATGTCCATGAATTCCAGACTTCAGGCAGTCATTGTCAACAAAGGGTTTTCAACCAAGTACTAAAAATGAACGTTTTATTTAAAATTATTGAATCTGTCCAATTACTTTTGGTCCCTTTAAAAACAGGGTGGCACATGTTAAGGAGCTGAAAATCCTAAATCCTTCATCCAATTTTAATGTGGATATCCTTAAATGAAAGCTGAAAGTCTGAACTTCAACTGCATCTGAATTGTTTTGTTTAAAATTCATTGTGGTAATGTCTATAAATAAAATTAGAAAAATGTTGTCTCTGTCCAAATATATATGGACCTAACTGTAGTTATAGGATGTTCGGGTGGTTTATTCAACGCGTTTCGAAGCTCATGGCTTCTTCTTCAGGAAGTTTCCACAGAAAGATATCAGTTATCTTTCTGTGGAAACTTCCTGAAGAAGAAGCCATGAGCTTCAAAACACGTTGAATAAACCACCCGAACATCCTATAACTATATCTGGATCCATCATTTGTCGCAGCAGCGCAGATTTTATCCACATTCATCTATTATAACAATATACATACTGTAGGTACAAAGCACACATCACATAAGTATATCACACACTTCACAAGCACAGCGCACACATCAGACACATCACATGTACACAACGCACACATCACACAAGCACAGCGAATACTACAGTCACATCACACAAACACAACGCACATGTCAGATACATAATACTAGCACAACACACATGCTGTAGACACATTGTAAAAGCACAGTACACACATGAGACTTTCACAAAAGCAAATTGCACTCATCAAAACAAATCGATGTCACGACTTCACACTTCAGTGTGTCTGGGATGCAGTTACTGACAGCTCAGCCATCCAATCTCATACAGGGGTGTGCTGAAGCTGTCATTATTTTAATTGACAGCTCATTCATTCAGTCGTGTGCTGAGCTCTCAGTGTGATGATTGGCCATCTAATCTGAGACTGGAAGGTGCTGGCTGTCTCCATATGTTCATTATCCCAGGTGATTGCCAGGCTACTTATCTGAGCTTTTTCTTCCAGACCAGTGCCAGATGTACAATCAGCTATTGTGTGGTTTGAGTCTCTGTGTCTTGAGTTCTGTTTGTAGATCTTTCATTGCCTGATCTTGAATGAAGAGGCTCTGGCTGCTATTTTCAGAAAAGGTCTTTCTGAAACCCTTAAAGATGTTATGGTGGGCTTTCCTATGCCTGCCGGTTTGAGCGAATCTATGTCTCTAGCCATTCAGATTGATCGGCATCTGCGCGAGCGCAAAGCTGTGCACCATATGGCAGTATCCTCTGAGCAAAGTCCTGAACATATGCAATGTGATAGGATTTTGACTAGAATAGAACGGCAGGAATTCAGACGTCAGAATAGGCTGTGTTTTTACTGTGGTGATTCTGCTCATGTTATCTCTGATTGCCCTAAGAGTACTAAGAGAGTCGCTAGGTCTGTTACCATTAGTACTATACAGCCTAAATTTCTCTTATCTGTGACCCTGATTTGCTCATTGTCGTCCTTTTCTGTTATGACCTGGTGGTTAGGAGCACCCGGAATGACCTGATAGTTAAACCTCATACAGGACGAGCTCTGGGATGTGGGAGCTCTGCTGACCGCAAGCCCTAATCCTATCACACACACTAGAAATAGCCGTGGAGCGCTCCTGACCAGACCTAGGCGCCTTGTCACAGCCTAAGAACTATCTAGCCCTAGAGATAGAAAATAAAGCCTACCTTGCCTCAGAGAAATTCCCCAAAGGTAAAGGAAGCCCCCCACATATATTGAATGTGAGTAAAGATGAAAGTCACAAACGCAGAGATGAAACAGGTTTCAGCAAAGGGAGGCCAGACTTACTAAATAGACAGAGGATAGGAAAGGTAACTTTGCGATCAGCACAAAAACCTACAAAAGACCACCCAGAGTGTGCAAAAAAGACCTCCGCACCGACTCACGGTGCGGAGGGGCCACTCTGCATCCCAGAGCTTCCAGCTAGCAAGACAAAATCATGAAAACCAGCTGGACAAGAAAACAGAGAACAAATAATGACTATCAGGAACTTAGCTTCTGCAGGAGAAGGCAGGTCACCAGAGAGATCCAGGAGCGAACTGAATATATGCAAAAACATTGACAGCTGGCATGGAGTAACGATCTGAGAGGAGTTAAATAGAGCAGCCAACCAAAGGACAACCCACGTCACCTGTGTAAGGAACCTCAGAAGCAGCAGCTTCACTCATAGCCACCAGAGGGAGCCCATAGACTGAACTCGCCGAAGTACCACTCACGACCACAGGAGGGAGTTCGACAACAGAATTCACAACAGTACCCCCCCTTGAGGAGGGGTCACCGAACCCTCACCAGAGCACCCAGGCCGATCAGGATGAGCCAAATGAAAGGCACGAACAAGATCGGCAGCATGAACATCAGAGGCAAAAACCCATGAATTATCTTCCTGACCATAACCCTTCCACTTGACCAGGTACTGGAGTTTCCGTCTCGAAACACGAGAATCCAAAATCTTCTCCACCACATACTCCAACTCCCCCTCGACCAACACCGGGGCAGGAGGATCAACGGAGGGAACCATAGGCGCCACGTATCTCCGCAACAACGACCTATGGAACACATTATGGATGGCAAAAGAAGCTGGAAGATCCAAACGAAATGACACAAGATTAAGAACTTCAGAAATCTTATATGGTCCAATGAAACGAGGCTTAAACTTAGGAGAGGAAACCTTCATAGGAACGTGACGAGATGACAACCAAACCAAATCCCCAACACGAAGTCGGGGACCAACACAACGGCGGCGGTTAGCGAAACGTTGAGCATTCTCCTGGGACAATGTCAAATTGTCCACCACATGAGTCCAAATCTGCTGCAACCTGTCCACCACCGCATCCACACCAGGACAGTCCGAAGGCTCAACCTGCCCTGAAGAGAAACGAGGATGGAAACCAGAATTACAGAAAAAAGGAGAAACTAAAGTAGCCGAGCTGGCCTGATTATTAAGGGCGAACTCAGCCAAAGGCAAGAAAGACACCCAATCATCCTGATCAGCAGAAACAAAGCATCTCAGATATGTCTCCAAAGTCTGATTAGTTCGTTCGGTTTGGCCATTAGTCTGAGGATGGAAAGCCGAAGAAAAAGACAAATCAATGCCCATCTTAGCGCAAAAGGACCGCCAAAACCTCGAAACAAACTGGGAACCTCTGTCCGAGACGATGTTCTCTGGAATGCCATGCAAACGAACCACATGCTGGAAAAACAATGGCACCAAATCAGAGGAGGAAGGCAGTTTAGATAAGGGTACCAAATGGACCATCTTAGAGAAGCGATCACAAACCACCCAAATGACCAACATCTTTTGAGAAACAGGGAGATCAGAAATAAAATCCATGGAAATATGCGTCCAGGGCCTCTTCGGGATCAGCAAGGGCAAAAGCAACCCACTGGCACGAGAACAGCAGGGCTTAGCCCGAGCACAAATCCCACAGGACTGCACAAAAGAACGTACATCCCGTGACAAAGATGGCCACCAAAAGGATCTAGTCGTGTGCTGAGCTCTC
Source organism: Ranitomeya imitator (assembly GCF_032444005.1). NCBI lineage: Eukaryota > Metazoa > Chordata > Amphibia > Anura > Dendrobatidae > Ranitomeya > Ranitomeya imitator. The sequence goes on from NC_091282.1 coordinate 383,933,424, forward strand.
AGTGTGATGATTGGCCATCTAATCTGAGACTGGAAGGTGCTGGCTGTCTCCATGTGTTCATTATCCCAGGTGATTGCCAGGCTACTTATCTGAGCTTTTTCTTCCAGACCAGTGCCAGATGTACAATCAGCTATTGTGTGGTTTGACTCTCTGTGTCTTGAGTTCTGTTTGTAGATCTTTCATTGCCTGATCTTGAATGAAGAGGCTCTGGCCGCTATTTTCAGAAAAGGTCTTTCTGAAACCCTTAAAGATGTTATGGTGGGCTTTCCTATGCCTGCCGGTTTGAGCGAATCTATGTCTCTAGCCATTCAGATTGATCGGCATCTGCGAGAGCGCAAAGCTGTGCACCATATGGCAGTATCCTCTGAGCAAAGTCCTGAACATATGCAATGTGATAGGATTTTGACTAGAATAGAACAGCAGGAATTCAGATGTCAGAATAGGCTGTGTTTTTACTGTGGTGATTCTGCTCATGTTATCTCTGATTGCCCAAAGAGTAGTAAGAGAGTCGCTAGGTCTGTTACCATTAGTACTATACAGCCTAAATTTCTCTTATCTGTGACCCTGATTTGCTCATTGTCGTCCTTTTCTGTTATGACCTGGTGGTTAGGAGCACCCGGAATGACCTGATAGTTAAACCTCATACAGGACGAGCTCTGGGATGTGGGAGCTCTGCTGACCGCAAGCCCTAATCCTATCACACACACTAGAAATAGCCGTGGAGCGCTCCTGACCAGACCTAGGCGCCTCGTCACAGCCTAAGAACTATCTAGCCCTAGAGATAGAAAATAAAGCCTACCTTGCCTCAGAGAAATTCCCCAAAGGTAAAGGAAGCCCCCCACATATATTGACTGTGAGTAAAGATGAAAGTCACAAACGCAGAGATGAAACAGGTTTCAGCAAAGGGAGGCCAGACTTACTAAATAGACAGAGGATAGGAAAGGTAACTTTGCGATCAGCACAAAAACCTACAAAAGACCACCCAGAGTGTGCAAAAAAGACCTCCGCACCGACTCACGGTGCGGAGGGGCCACTCTGCATCCCAGAGCTTCCAGCTAGCAAGACAAATTCATGAAAACCAGCTGGACAAGAAAACAGAGAACAAATAATGACTATCAGGAACTTAGCTTCTGCAGGAGAAGGCAGGTCACCAGAGAGATCCAGGAGCGAACTGAACATATGCAAAAACATTGACAGCTGGCATGGAGTAACGATCTGAGAGGAGTTAAATAGAGCAGCCAACCAAAGGACAACCCACGTCACCTGTGTAAGGAACCTCAGAAGCAGCAGCTTCACTCATAGCCACCAGAGGGAGCCCATAGACTGAACTCGCCGAAGTACCACTCACGACCACAGGAGGGAGCTCGACAACAGAATTCACAACAGTACCCCCCCTTGAGGAGGGGTCACCGAACCCTCACCAGAGCACCCAGGCCGATCAGGATGAGCCAAATGAAAGGCACGAACAAGATCGGCAGCATGAACATCAGAGGCAAAAACCCATGAATTATCTTCCTGACCATAACCCTTCCACTTGACCAGGTACTGGAGTTTCCGTCTCGAAACACGAGAATCCAAAATCTTCTCCACCACATACTCCAACTCCCCCTCGACCAACACCGGGGCAGGAGGATCAACGGAGGGAACCATAGGCGCCACGTATCTCCGCAACAACGACCTATGGAACACATTATGGATGGCAAAAGAAGCTGGAAGATCCAAACGAAATGACACAAGATTAAGAACTTCAGAAATCTTATATGGTCCAATGAAACGAGGCTTAAACTTAGGAGAGGAAACCTTCATAGGAACGTGACGAGATGACAACCAAACCAAATCCCCAACACGAAGTCGGGGACCAACACAACGCCGGCGGTTAGCGAAACGTTGAGCATTCTCCTGGGACAATGTCAAATTGTCCACCACATGAGTCCAAATCTGCTGCAACCTGTCCACCACCGCATCCACACCAGGACAGTCCGAAGGCTCAACCTGCCCTGAAGAGAAACGAGGTTGGAAACCAGAATTACAGAAAAAAGGAGAAACTAAAGTAGCCGAGCTGGCCTGATTATTAAGGGCGAACTCAGCCAAAGGCAAGAAAGACACCCAATCATCCTGATCAGCAGAAACAAAGCATCTCAGATATGTCTCCAAAGTCTGATTAGTTCGTTCGGTTTGGCCATTAGTCTGAGGATGGAAAGCCGAAGAAAAAGACAAATCAATGCCCATCTTAGCGCAAAAGGACCGCCAAAACCTCGAAACAAACTGGGAACCTCTGTCCGAGACGATGTTCTCTGGAATGCCATGCAAACGAACCACATGCTGGAAAAACAATGGCACCAAATCAGAGGAGGAAGGCAGTTTAGATAAGGGTACCAAATGGACCATCTAAGAGAAGCGATCACAAACCACCCAAATGACCAACATCTTTTGAGAAACAGGGAGATCAGAAATAAAATCCATGGAAATATGCGTCCAGGGCCTCTTCGGGATCGGCAAGGGCAAAAGCAACCCACTGGCACGAGAACAACAGGGCTTAGCCCGAGCACAAATCCCACAGGACTGCACAAAAGAACGCACATCCCGTGACAAAGAAGGCCACCAAAAGGATCTAGCCACCAAATCTCTGGTACCAAAGATTCCAGGATGACCAGCCAATACTGAACAATGAATCTCCGAGATAACTCTACTAGTCCATCTATCAGGGACAAACAGTTTCTCCGTAGGACAACAGTCAGGTCTATCAGCCTGAAACTTTTGCAGCACACGCCGCAAATCAGGGGAAATGGCAGACAAAATTACCCCTTCTTTAAGAATACCCGCCGACTCCGGAACACCCGGAGAGTCAGGCACAAAACTCCTTGACAGGGCGTCAGCCTTCACATTCTTAGATCCCGGAAGGTATGAAACCACAAAATCAAAACGGGAGAAAAAGAGCGACCATCGAGCCTGTCTAGGGTTCAACCGTTTGGCAGACTCGAGATAAGTTAAATTCTTGTGATCCGTCAAGACCACCACGCGATGTTTAGCTCCTTCAAGCCAATGTCGCCACTCCTCGAATGCCCACTTCATGGCCAACAACTCCCGATTGCCCACATCATAATTGCGCTCAGCAGGCGAGAATTTTCTAGAAAAGAAGGCACAGGGTTTCATCACCGAGCCATCAGAACTTCTTTGCGACAAAACAGCCCCTGCTCCAATTTCAGAAGCATCAACCTCCACCTGAAAAGGGAGCGAAACATCTGGCTGGCACAACACAGGGGCAGAAGCAAAACGACGCTTCAACTTCTGAAAAACCTCTTCAGCCGCAGAGGACCAATTGACCACATCAGCACCTTTCTTGTTCAAATCAGTCAACGGCTTAGCAACACTGGAAAAGTTAGTGTTGAAGCGACGATAAAAATTAGCAAAGCCCAGGAACTTCTGCAAGCTCTTCACAGATGTCGGCTGAGTCCAATCGTAAATGGCCTGGACTTTAACAGGGTCCATCTCGATAGTCGAAGGGGAAAAAATGAACCCCAAAAATGAAACCTTCTGAACTCCAAAGAGACACTTTGACCCCTTCACAAACAAGGAATTCGCACGAAGGACCTGGAACACCATTCTGACCTGCTTCACATGAGATTCCCAATCATCCGAAAAGACCAAAATGTAATCCAAATATACAATCATGAATCTATCCAGATACTCTTGGAAGATGTCATGCATAAAGGACTGAAATACAGATGGAGCATTAGAAAGCCCGAATGGCATAACCAGGTACTCAAAATGGCCCTCGGGCGTATTAAATGCCGTCTTCCATTCATCACCCTGTTTAATTCGCACAAGATTATACGCACCACGAAGATCTATCTTGGTGAACCAACTAGCCCCCTTAATCCGAGCAAATAAATCAGACAGCAGCGGCAAAGGATACTGAAATTTGACTGTGATCTTATTAAGAAGGCGGTAATCAATACAAGGTCTCAAAAAAACATCCTTCTTGGCCACAAAAAAGAACCCTGCTCCCAATGGTGACGATGACGGACGAATATGACCCTTCTCCAAGGATTCCTTTATATAACTCCACATAGCGGCGTGCTCTGGCACAGATAAATTAAACAGACGGCCCTTAGGAAACTTACTACCAGGAATCAAATCAATAGCACAGTCGCAATCCCTGTGAGGAGGTAGGGCACCAGATTTGGGCTCTTCAAATACATCCCGGTAATCTGATAAAAACTCAGGGACTTCAGAAGGAGTGGAAGGTGAAACTGAGAGCAACGGAACATAACCATGTACCCCCTGACAACCCCAGCTGGACACAGACATAGATTTCCAATCCAACACTGGATTATGGACCTGTAGCCATGGCAACCCCAAAACAACCACATCATGCAGATTATGCAACACCAACAAGCGAATATCCTCCTGATGTGCAGGAGCCATGCACATGGTCAATTGAGTCCAGTACTGAGGCTTATTCTTGGCCAAAGGCGTAGCATCAATTCCTCTCAATGGAATAGGATACTGCAAGGGCTCCAAGAAAAAACCACAGCGCCTGGCAAACTCCAAGTCCATCAAATTCAGGGCAGCGCCTGAATCCGCAAATGCCATTACAGAATAGGACGACAGAGAGCAAATCAGAGTAACGGACAAAAGAAATTTAGACTGTACCGTACCAATGGTGGCAGACCTAGCGAACCGCTTAGTGCACTTAGGACAATCGGAGATAGCATGAGTGGATTCACCACAGTAAAAACACAGCCCATTCCGACGTCTGTGTTCTTGCCGTTCAGCTCTGGTCAAAGTCCTATCACACTGCATAGGCTCAGGCCTATGCTCAGAGAATACCGCCAGATGGTGCACAGCTTTGCGCTCACGCATGCGCCGATCGATCTGAATGGCCAAAGACATAGACTCATTCAGACCAGCAGGTGTGGGAAATCCCACCATGACATCCTTAAGGGCTTCAGAAAGACCCTTTCTGAAAATTGCCGCCAGGGCACATTCATTCCACTGAGTAAGCGCAGACCACTTTCTAAACTTTTGACAGTACACCTCCGCTTCATCCTGACCCTGACACAAAGCCAGCAAGATTTTCTCTGCCTGATCCACTGAATTTGGTTCATCATAAAGCAATCCAAGCGCCAGAAAAAACGCATCAACATCACGCAATGTAGGATCTCCTGGCGCAAGGGAAAATGCCCAGTCTTGAGGGTCACCACGCAACAAAGAAATGATTTTTACCTGTTGAGCGGGGTCACCAGAGGAGCGGGGTTTCAAAGCTAGAAACAGTTTACAATTATTTTTGAAATTCAAGAACCTAGATCTATCCCCAGAAAATAAGTCAGGAATAGGAATTCTAGGCTCTAACATAGGATTCTGAACCACAAAATCTTGAATGTTTTGTACCCTTTCAGTGAGATGATCCACACAAGAGGACAGACCTTGAATGTCCATATCTACACCTGTGTCCTGAACCACCCAAAGGTCTAGGGGAAAAGAAAGACAAAACACAGTGCAAAGAAAAAAAAATGGTCTCAGAAGTTCTCTTATCCCTCTATTGAGATGCATTAATACTTTGGACCAGCTGTACTGTTATGACCTGGTGGTTAGGAGCACCCGGAATGACCTGATAGTTAAACCTCATACAGGACGAGCTCTGGGATGTGGGAGCTCTGCTGACCGCAAGCCCTAATCCTATCACACAGTAGAAATAGCCGTGGAGCGCTCCTGACCAGACCTAGGCGCCTCGTCACAGCCTAAGAACTATCTAGCCCTAGAGATAGAAAATAAAGCCTACCTTGCCTCAGAGAAATTCCCCAAAGGTAAAGGAAGCCCCCACATATATTGACTGTGAGTAAAGATGAAAGTCACAAACGCAGAGATGAAACAGGTTTCAGCAAAGGGAGGCCAGACTTACTAAATAGACAGAGGATAGGAAAGGTAACTTTGCGATCAGCACAAAAACCTACAAAAGACCACGCAGAGTGTGCAAAAAAGACCTCCGCACCGACTCACGGTGCGGAGGGGCCACTCTGCATCCCAGAGCTTCCAGCTAGCAAGACAAAATCATGAAAACCAGCTGGACAAGAAAACAGAGAACAAATAATGACTATCAGGAACTTAGCTTCTGCAGGAGAAGGCAGGTCACCAGAGAGATCCAAAAGCGAACTGAACAAATGCAAAAACATTGACAGCTGGCATGGAGTAACGATCTGAGAGGAGTTAAATAGAGCAGCCAACCAAAGGACAACCCACGTCACCTGTGTAAGGAACCTCAGAAGCAGCAGCTTCACTCATAGCCACCAGAGGGAGCCCATAGACAGAACTCGCCGAAGTACCACTCACGACCACAGGAGGGAGCTCGACAACAGAATTCACAACACTTTTCTGTCATGGCATTTGTGGATTCAGGCGCTGCCCTGAACTTAATGGACTTAGAATTCGCCAGGCGCTGTGGTTTTTCCTTGCAGCCTTTGCAGAGCCCTATTCCTTTGAGGGGTATTGATGCTACACCCTTGGCCAAGGATAAACCTCAGTACTGGACACAGATGACAATGTACATGGCTCCAGCACATCAGGAAGATTGCCGTTTTCTGGTGTTGCATAACCTGCATGATGTTGTTGTACTGGGTTTTCCATGGTTACAGGAACATAATCCGGTGCTGGATTGGAAAACTATGTTGGTGACTAGTTGGGGTTGTCAAGGGGTACATAGTGACGTTCCTTTGATGTCAATTTCCTCTTCCCCGTCTTCTGAGATCCCTGAGTTTTTGTCGGATTTCCAGGATGTATTTGATGAGCCCAAGTCCAGTTCCCTTCCTCCGCACAGTGACTGTGATTGTGCTATTAACTTGATTCCTGGTTGCAAGTTCCCTAAGGGCCGACTTTTCAATCTGTCTGTGCCAGAGCATGCCGCCATGCGGAGTTATGTTAAGAAGTCTTTGGAGAAGGGGCATATTCGGCCCTCTTCGTCACCATTGGGAGCGGGTTTCTTTTTTGTTGCTAAGAAGGATGGCTCCTTGAGACCCTGTATTGATTATCGTCTTCTTAAGATCACGGTCAAATTCCAATACCCCTTGCCTTTGCTTACTGATTTGTTTGCTCAGATTAAGGGGGCTAGTTGGTTTACTAAGATTGACCTCCGAGGGGCATATAATCTTGTTCGTATTAAACAGGGTGACGAATGGAAAACTGCATTTAATACGCCCGAAGGCCATTTTGAATATCTTGTGATGCCATTTGGGCTCTCTAATGCTCCATCTGTGTTCCAGTCTTTCATGCATGATATTTTCCGCAATTATCTTGATAAATTCATGGTCGTATATTTGGATGATATTTTGATTTTTTCCGATGATTGGGAGTCTCATGTGAAGCAGGTCAGGATGGTGTTCCAGATCCTTCGTGATAATGCTTTGTTTGTGAAGGGGTCTAAGTGCCTATTCGGAGTTCAGAAGGTCTCTTTTTTGGGTTTTATTTTTTCTCCCTCGTTTATAGAAATGGATCCTGTTAAGGTCCAAGCTATTCATGACTGGATCCAACCCACATCTGTGAAGGGCCTTCAAAAATCTTTGGGCTTTGCTAATTTCTATCGCCGTTTCATTGCCAACTTTTCCAGTGTGGTTAAGCCCCTTACTGATTTGACAAAGAAAGGCGCTGATGTGACGAATTGGTCCTCTGAGGCTGTTGAGGCCTTTCAGGAGCTTAAACGCCGATTTACTTCTGCCCCTGTGTTGCGTCAGCCGGATGTTTCTCTTCCTTTTCAGGTTGAGGTCGACGCTTCTGAGATTGGGGCAGGGGCCATTTTGTCTCAGAGGGAGTCTGATGGTTCTTTGATGAAACCGTGTGCTTTTTTTTCCAGAAAGTTTTCGCCTGCAGAACGCAATTATGATGTCGGCAATCAGGAGTTGTTGGCTATGAAGTGGGCTTTTGAGGAGTGGCGACATTGGCTTGAGGGAGCTAAACACCGCGTTGTGGTCCTGACCGATCATAAGAATCTGATTTTCCTCGAGTCGGCCAAGCAGCTGAATCCTAGACAGGCTCGATGGTCCCTGTTTTTCTCCCGTTTTGATTTTGTGGTCTCGTATCTTCCGGGATCTAAGAATGTTAAGGCTGATGCCCTCTCTAGGAGTTTTTCGTCTGATTCTCCTGGAGTCCTTGAGCCGGTTGGCATTCTTAAGGAGGGGGTGATTCTTTCTGCTATCTCCCCTGATTTGCGGCGGGTGCTTCAGGAATTTCAGGCTGATAGGCCTGACCGTTGTCCAGTGGGGAAGCTGTTTGTTCCTGATAGATGGACAAGTAAGGTTATTTCTGAGGTTCATTGTTCAGTGTTGGCTGGTCATCCTGGGATTTTTGGTACCAGAGACTTGGTTGCTAGGTCCTTTTGGTGGCCTTCCTTGTCGCGCGATGTGCGTGCTTTTGTGCAGTCCTGTGGGACTTGCGCCCGGGCCAAGCCTTGCTGTTCCCGCGCTAGTGGGTTGCTTTTGCCTTTGCCAGTCCCTGAGAGGCCCTGGACGCATATTTCCATGGATTTTATTTCGGATCTTCCTGTTTCCCAGAAGATATCTGGGTTGTTTGTGACCGGTTCTCTAAAATGGTCCATCTGGTACCTTTGCCTAAGTTGCCTTCATCCTCAGATCTGGTTCCATTATTTTTTCAGCATGTGGTTCGTTTGCATGGCATTCCGGAGAATATTGTCTCTGACAGAGGTTCTCAGTTTGTCTCTAGATTTTGGCGGGCCTTTTGTGCTAGGATGGTCATTGATTTGTCTTTTTCTTCGGCGTTTCATCCTCAGACTAATGGCCAAACTGAGCGAACTAATCAAACCTTGGAGACCTATTTGAGATGCTTTGTGTCTGCTGATCAGGATGATTGGGTGTCTTTCTTGCCGTTGGCCGAGTTTGCCCTTAATAATCGGGCTAGTTCGGCTACTTTGGTTTCACCTTTCTTTTGTAATTTTGGTTTTCATCCTCGTTTTTCTTCTGGGCAGGTTGAGCCTTCTGATTGTCCTGGTGTTGATTCTGTGGTGGACAGGCTGCAGCAGATTTGGACTCATGTGGTGGACAATTTGACGTTGTCTCGGGAGAGGGCTCAACATTTTTCTAACCGCCGTCGGTGTGTTGGTCCCCGGCTTCGTGTGGGGGATTTGGTTTGGTTGTCTTCTTGTCATGTTCCTATGAAGGTTTCTTCCCCTAAGTTTAAGCCTCGGTTTATTGGTCCTTATAAAATTTCTGAAATTATTAATCCGGTGTCTTTTCGTTTGGCTCTTCCAGCCTCTTTTGCCATTCATAATGTTTTCCATAGATCTTTGTTGCGGAGATATGTGGTGCCCGTTGTTCCCTCGGTTGACCCTCCTGCCCCGGTGTTGGTTGAGGGAGAGTTGGAATATGAGGTTGAGAAGATTTTGGATTCTCGTTTTTTGAGGCGGAGGCTTCAGTATCTTGTCAAGTGGAAGGGTTATGGCCAGGAGGATAATTCTTGGGTTGTTGCCTCCGATGTCCATGCCACCGATTTGGTTCGTGCTTTTCATTTGGCTCGTCCTGATCGGCCTGGGGGCTCTGATGAGGGTTCGGTGACCCCTCCTCAAGGGGGGGTACTGTTGTGAATTCCGCTCTTGGGCTCCCTCCGGTGGTTGTAAGTGGCACTTTTGTGAGTTCTGCTCTTGGGCTCCCTCTTGTAGTTTAAAGTGGTATGGCTGCTCCTTGGACTTAGCTGTCTTCAGCTGCCTCCACTTATCGTCTCTTCTGCTCGGCTATTTAGGCCTGGCTGTTCCTTCAGCCAGTGCCACTTGTAAATGGTTCCTGGTTGGATTCACATCTCTTTGGATTTCCCTGTTATCCTGACCAGTTCAGCAAAGCTAAGTTTTTGCTTGCGCTTTTCTGTTCACAGATTGTGGACTTATCCGTTCAGTGCTTTCTATGTTTGTCCAGCGTTATCAGTATGAATTAATTCTGTCTTGCTGGAAGCTCTGGGAAGCAGATTTACCCTCCACACCTTTAGTCAGGTGTGGAGATTTTTTTGTAAACTCTGCGTGGATTTTTGTAGTGTTTTATACTGACCACACAGTATTCCATCCTGTCCTATCTGTCAAGCTAGACTGGCCTCCTGTGCTCATCCTGGTTTCATTCTGTGTATGTCTTTTCCCTCTCCACTCACAGTCATTATTTGTGGGGGGCTAATCTATCCTTTGGGGATTTTCTCTGAGGCAAGATAGTTTTCCTGCTTCTGTCTTTAGGGGTAGTTAGCTCTTAGGCTGTGACGTGATGCCTAGGAAGAGTTAGGAGCATTCCACGGCTACTTCTAGTGTTGTGTTGAGCTTAGGGTCTGCGGTCAGTACAATTACCACTTCCTTCAGAGCTCGTTCCATGTTGCTCCTAGACCACCGCATCATAACACTGCTGCCTTTCCAGGCTCTACCTTTGTAGCCAGCACTGGTCAGCGGTGAGTAGGCTTTTCTGGGACTAAGTCTTGCTTTTCACACACTGAGCATGCCCTCTCATTGGAGGTTGAGGGTCACACGCTCAGACCATGTAGCAGCTCCTATTGGTCCACCAAGAAGGTCCTGAAAGAGCTGCAACTATAAAAGGTGCGCATGGCCACACGGCTAGCGTCAGTGGGGGCAATTAGCCTTGGCTTAGCATCTGCTTCCTTCATGTGTGCGGTTAGCACAAATGAGTTCCAGAGCAAGCATAACCCTAGTTAGGGTAATAGTTTTGTGTACAGCGCGACTCTGTGAGGCAACAGAGATCGCTTCCAGTTCACACGGGGTGAAGCTTAACTTTATCAGACTTTATCCGCTGTTACTTTGCAGCAGAAATCTCTGCACGGTGGACCCCGGGCTGCGAATGCACTTTGTAGCTACCTATTTATACTCTGTGCGTTCCGCTAGCCCTAACAGTGTGTCAGTGAATGTGTGTGAGGGGAAAGGGAGATTTGGTGTGTTAGTGTATGTGTGTGGGGAGAGAGGGGGTTTGGTGTATGAGCATATGTGGGTGGAGGAGGGGGTTTGGTGTGTGAGCATATATGTGTGAAGGAGAGGGGATTTGATGTGTGAGTGTATGTGTGTGGGGGGGAGAGGAGGTTTGGTGTGTGAGCATATGTGTGGGGGTAGGGGTTTTGTGTGTGAGTGTATGTATGTGGGGGGAAAAGAGGGTTTGGTGGGTTGGTGTATGTGTGTGAGGGAGAGAGGGTTTGATGTGTGAGTGTATGTTTGTGGGGGAGGGGGGATTTGGTGTGTGAGTGTATGTGTGTGGTGGGAGGGGAGATTTGGTGTGTGAGTGTATGTGTGTGAGGGGCGAGGGGATTTGGTGTGTGAGTGTATGTGTGTGGTGGGAGAGAGGGTTTGGTGTGTGACTGATGTGTGTGGGGAAAGTGGTTTGGTGTGTGAGTGCATGTGTGTGGTGGGAGAGGTTTGGTGTATAAGTGTATGTGTGTGGGAGGAGGGGGGATTTGGGGTGTGAGTGTATTTGGTGGATGGAGAGGGGGTTTGGTGTGTGTGTATGTGGGGGGGGTGAGGGGGTTTGGTGTGTGACTGTGTGTACGGGGGAGGGGGTTATCTTACTGACTTATTCCCTTTCAATATGCCAATGTTTAATTTTCCTCTAACAAAAGTACTACATTGCTTTTGTCTTTTTTTCTAAAACTGTGCACACCCAGTGCAACACTAGCTTGGCATCTGAAACATGCAATAAACAGAGCTGTATTGGGAAAAATCCAAAAGATGACATCTTATTAATGCGTTCACTTCACTGGAGGTCCCAGCAATGAAGTAATAAAATAAATGAGCAGGGGATTGTTAAACATCTATGATCTAATGTAGTGAATACAAAGCTGAATTATTTGGGTAATACAACAGAATGAAATAGCCACAGGGAAAAGTACATGTAATAAAATAAACCTGTAAAAAGGTACATACAGTATAAAGATCAGTTAGTACCCGGATTCATTACAGAAGGGCTCTCATTTTTACTATGCCATGGAGGAAAGGAGTATTTTTACATTAGGGTGACTCTTAAGATGAAGCAACTAATGTTTCACACTTTATTACTCTTGCTGCCAAGAACGACAAAGAATATGGAAAAACGCTTTTCATCTATTCATTTGAAGTGCAATTTTTTATGTACATGACCTCTGAATAAGGCCGGAGTCACACTATGGTAGAATATGGCTGAGTGGCCCAGTGTTAATCTATGGGACAGATCACATCAGCGTTTTTTTTTTCAGGCGTATTGGATGTGCATGTAAAATCACAGCAGGCTGCGATTGGCACCGAGACTCGCCAATGCAAGCCAATGGGTGCGAGAAAAAATCATGTGACTGTTGTCCAATTTTTATGCACCTATGTCCTATGAAAAGCCGGCAATTCATCTGCCGCAACAGTAAAATCATTGTGTGACAGGTTGAAATTTAATTGATAAAATAGATATATACATATAGAATACATAAGTATATAGATGTCAGTGACACACACATATACTGTATATATACTTGCTATTGAACCCGTTCTACGCCCGATTGGTGAGCATTTATATTGGTATATGGTCTCTATCCTGGTATGTGCTGCTTCCATCCTGAGCCCTAATCTTATCATGTGCTGCCCCCATCGTGCGCCCCCTTCCTGTCATGTGCAGCCCCCATCCTGCGTCTTCATCCTGTTTTGTGCGCCTCCATCTTGTCATGTGGGCCGATGGCATACAGCACCCGGTTAGCATCCTCCCGCAGCCGATGAAGTCGTAGGGCACGGCGCAGGGCTGGCACAGCAGGTAGATGGGCATTCAGTGCTCGTTCATCTTCTCCTCATCCTCGTCCAACAGGTACCGCAGGAACTCGGAAAAGGTGACGTCGTCCCCCTTGGATGCGGCGGCAGGCGGCTGCTGGTGGTACCGGCGCACAATCTCCAGGCCGTACCGCTGCTGGTACTCCTTCATCTCCCCGAACTTGTTCCTGAAGGCGGACAGCAGCTGCTACAGGGACTCCCGCACGAACAGAAACTTGTAGGGTATGTGCACATGTTGTAGATTTGCCTGTCGATTTTTCCGCACTGAATCCGCAACTCTTGGTAGAAAACACAGGTAAAAATCCACACGTTTTTTATGTAATTTCTTGTGCAGATTTGATGCCTTTTTTGTTCCATTTTTCATGCAGATTTGTATGCATTTTTGAAAGCTAAATAAAGATCTATTATTGAACAAAAAAAAAGTTTAGTGATGTCATTTCTTGTCCAACCTCCTCTTTTACATTTGTCCAACCCACACTCCATTACAGATAGATAGATAGATAGCTAGATAGATAGATAGATAGATAGATAGATAGATAGATAGATAGATAGATAGATAGATAGGTAGATAAGTAGATAGATAGATCTATAAATAATATCTATCCATCTCGGTATAGATCTATCTATAGATCTATCTATCTGTCTCATTCCTTCTATCTATATATAGATAAATAGACAGATATGTTATAGATAGATAGCCAGATAGATATGTTATAGATAGATAGATAGTAGATATATACACCAGGCTACAGAATGTTTATGTTCAAAAGTAGAAAATTTTATTAACATAAATAAAATATGCATACACAATAATAAAAACAGGATGCCTCCAATCCAAAACACCGGCACCATGGGTGCTTGACAGGTATGTAGCCCATAAAGATATCACTTTGGAACAAAATATACAAGGATCATTTCCATTATAATCATTATGACTGATATTTTGTGGCTACATAACGATATGTCTATGATCTAGTAGAGTGCTGGGGGGGGAAGATTACTATACTCCGGTACTGTAGCTGTATAGAATTGCTAAATAAGCCTATTATATGTGTATATGTTGTATGAAAATAATACTAACAATTATGCCTTGTATATATATATATTGCCAGAGCATATACACCTCACAACCAGGTTATAAATATATATAGATACATAAAGTGCAACATCATGAAAATAGATAGTCAAAATACCATAACCAAAGTGGTCTCAATATCTAACCCTGGTATGTGAAGGCAATATGCACTCCAAAGCCCCAGCAGCAACCTAATCAAGAGACATAGTTACCTCCAAACACTCACTGGGCCGGGAAATACCCCTACGCGCGTTTCGATAAGCTTCTTCCGGGGGCGTGTGTAAATAGGAGGAGAATGAGGGCCAATTTAAATACGATCCTGGCCAATCACCATAGATGAATCAAACCATGTGAGCCATCCCTATAAGTGCGGCACCCAGCGTAATATCCTGTGCGCCCACAGTAGGTCATAATAAAGCACCAAGTTGCTAGGCAACCCCACGCCACAAAACTGCACTGTGCGCAGGAGCGGAAATGGAAGAGCACTATGCTCAGAGTGCGCAGCTGCCAACCGCGACATTGGCCGGCGATCACAGCGCCAGGTTGCTAGGTAACCCTAAACTCATAGGCTGCACTGTGCGCAGGAGCGGCAGTGAGAGAGCACTATGATCCAAATGCGCAACTGCCAACCGCAATCTTAACCGGCAATCATAGCGCCAGGTTGCTAAGCAACCAACACTATACTAATATACTGTGCGCAGGAGCGGAAGTGAGAGACTCCAATGCGCAACCACCAACCACAATGCAGCCCAGCAATCAATGCGCCAGGTTGCTGGGCAACCAAACACATCAGCACACCGCACAGATATGCTACCAAGAGCGCAACTATTACCCAGCAATGATAGCGCCAGGCCTCAAGGACGCCTAACGCACCTATATGGAGGGGGAATCATGACAACTAAAAAGGTCACATCTATATAACAGTGTATGGCAAACCGCCACACTCACTACTTACATGTATTGAGGAATACATGGGATAAAATACACTACCATAAATAACTATATAAAATATTAACCTCAGAGGCTCTGGGGAAAAAACCTAACATACTGTGACTAAACAGGACAATATAAGCCTCAAAAACTCTGAGGGAAGTCCTAACATACTGTGACTTATTATAGTGAAATAATGACTCAAAACCGAGCCTAAACAAAAGTGTAAGAGCAGAAGAAAGTGGGTAAGTGGCGCATGGAAGCACAGTAAGGCCACAGCTATATGGAACCACACATCACCGGAGGTGGACGCAGCCACACCCCAACCCTAAAGAGGGTGGGATGCAGCGACAGTCCTGTGCCAGGGATAGGAGGGTCCAGCATGTGGTCCTGTGCCGCCATGCGCACACGCACCTCCCTCTGCGGTGTACTACTAACAAAATACTACTGAATGAATCAAAGCATTGTAATAAACAATTATACTTAAGTGAACAACAATATGCATGAGATGAATGGTACTCAAGTGTGATAAGTGTGAACCTAATACACAACAAAAGATCCCATGAAGTAAACCTCTAACAAATAATGAATAAATATCGATAAGACCTATGAATGATCAGAGATATATTATAAAAATATATTATAAAAATATACTGTATTATAACAATAAGAGAGAAAGTCCCAGATCATCAGCCATGTTGTTCTTCAGATGTAGAATTCAGAGACGCAGCATAAGCATCTTCAGCCGAATCAGGAAATGGTGCCGCACAGATAAGAAGTCCATTATCTCGTATTGTACCAGGGATACATCACAGGTCAGAAAATGGAGGGGCCAGAATACAAATCGATAATCATGCCACAACTTGTGAAAAAATGAGAAAAAAATAAATTAAAAACAATGCAACAATGCAACAACATAAACCCACAAATCCCCTAAAAAGTATCAGACAAGAGAAAGGACCACAGGAAAACAAGACTATAAAAATGCTCCGAACCCTAGAGTCTCATTGAGGCCCTGCGGGGCCATAGCACCTAGTCGGTAGATCCACCGACTCTCAATTTGAGCCAAAGTCCTACCAATGTCGCCTCCACGTATACCCATGTTGACAGAATCTATGCCTCTCACCACTAAACCCACCGAGCTACATGCATGATGTTGCCTAAAATGCCTAGGCAGGGTTTTCAGACTAGTTTCATCCGTTATTGTCCTTGCTTTTTCTATGTCCCTGCAATGCTCTCTTATCCGGATTTTCAGTTCTCGGGTGGTGAGGCCGATGTAGATCCTGCCACACGGGCAGGTGGCATGATAAATAACTCCTCGGGATGAACAGGATATATATTTCCTGATATCATATGTTTTTGTTCCATCGAAATTAACGAAACTTTTGGCCTTTACCGTATTGGCACAGGCCTTGCATAGTCCACATGGATAAAATCCGGCATTAGCACTCTTAGATCCTATATTTGGTCTTATTGGATCATAGAAACTATGAACCAGGGTGTCTGCAAGGTTCTTGGATCTCCTAGCCGTAATTTGTGGTTTCGTTGGTAGGACTCTTTTGAGAATAGGGTCAGTGAACAGGACATTCCAATGTTTCCCTATGATTTCACGAAAATGATGCCATTTATTGTGATATGCAGTAATTAGTCTAACCTGATCTAAATCCGTTTTGGTGGTCTCTTTTGCAGCCAGTTTATTCGACCCATATAACAGTTCAGCCCTAGTGTTTTTATTGGCCCTAATATACCCTCTCCTAATGACTCTTTTGCTGTACCCTCTTTGTTGAAAACGGTCAGCAAGGTCCCGTGATTGTTCCAGGAAGTCTTCCGAGTTAGTGCATATTCTTTTTGCCCTCAGGAACTGCCCTACTGGAATGCCACGAATCGTGGCTTGCGGGTGAGAAGATGTTACATGCAAAAGCGAATTCGTAGCCGTAGGCTTCCTATACAAACTAGTGTACAGATAACCGTTAGGGTCAGTCCCAACCATAAGGTCCAAAAATTCAACTTGGCAGCCAAATTTAAACGTAAGCTTAACATTAATCTCATTACTGTTCAAATTATCAATAAATGCAGTGAGATCACCTAAGGGGCCGTCCCATATAAACCAAATATCATCTATATACCTCATCCAGCCAGAAACCTGGCTGGATAGAGGTATTGGTTCGCTGACAAAGATCTCTCGCTCCCAGGCGCCTAGAAATAAATTGGCGTAGGAGGGGGCACAACTGGCCCCCATTGCCGTACCCTGCAATTGTAAGTACGTATTGTTCTTAAAAACAAAGATGTTGTGTGTTAATGCGTACTCAAGCAGTTGCATAAGAAGTTGGATCATGTCTCTATCCATGTTGCTGGACTCCAAAAACCAGCGGACTGCTCGAAGGCCATCTTTATGCCGGATGGAGGTGTAGAGCGCCTCTACATCTGCAATTACCATTACCGCACCCTCATTTAAATAAATACCATCAATCCTGCGGAGCGCCGAGTTTGTATCTTGTATGTAAGACGGTAATTCACTTACCTACGGTTTTAAATAGTGGTCGATAATTTTAGTAACCATCTCACACAAACTCCCGTTGCCGGAAATTATCGGTCTCCCAGGCGGGTCTATGGGATCCTTGTGGATTTTCGGAGTCAGATATAGAGTCGGGAGCCGTGGATGCATATCTCTAATGACTTCAACGAATTTCTTTGGGATGATTCCACTAATAAAAGCATCTTCCAATATCTGAACTAGTTCTTGCTGAAAAAAGTGCATGGGGTTAGTAGACAATTTCCGGTAACAATCTTTCTCATTTAGTAGTTTCATAGCCTGTCTTTCATACATGGCATTGGGCCAGATTACTATATTGCCGCCCTTGTCCGAGGGTTTAAACACCACATCGGTAAGATTAGCCAAACTATCAATGGCCTCTCTCTCAGCCTTGGTGCAATTTGACTGTCCATAGCCAGATTGACTTAAGTTCTCAATTTCAGTAGTCAATAATTTAGTGAAAACTTCTACCGCTGGACAGAGGCTGATAGAGGGAAATTTTTTAGATTTGCCCAGAAGAGATACTGGAAATTTATGGCTTACCGATGTGGTGTTATTCTCCTCGGCAAGGGCTTCCAAATCTGCCAACGTCTCACTCTCCTGTGTGGATAGACAAACTTCATCCGTTTGAGATCTATAATGCATTCTTTTTAGAATAATCTTCCGCGAGAAGAGATGGAGGTCCTTGACCGCTATGAACGGATCTAGGTGTTTGGAAGGGGAAAATGTTAAGCCCTTAGCCAATACCTGATGCTGGACAGCTGAAAGAGAATGATTAGACAGATTAATTACCTTAAAGGTATCCTCCCTATTTTTAGATGGTCTGGAGAATATGTCAGCCTGTCTTTTTTGCTCATTTTTCTTTGCCCCAAATCTTGTGGTCATGTTTGGCTCCCGATTCCGACTAGAGGTACTGGTATCAGAAACAGACGACACTGAACTAAATGATGGCTGTCTTGATCTATTGACCTCCAAATGATTCTTTTTCCACTGCCATCTATAGATCTTATTTTCCTCATAGTCTTTGACGTCTCTTTGATATTTTTTCACCTTTCTCTGACAAATTTCATTTTCCCATTTCTCCATATCGTTATTAAAGTCACAAGACCATGCTTCGAGTGATTCTTTTTTTATTTCCTTATTCATGTTGTCTTCTAATTTTTCCAACTCACTCTCAATTTCCGTGATCGCCTGAATATTACTATCAATAATGATTTTAAGGAATTCAAGAGAACATGTTGTGGCCGCAGTGGTCCAACGTTTGATCAGTTTGTCATCTTTTAACTCAAAAGTAGGGAACAACTGCACCCTCAATCCTCGAGGTATGATTTCTTGCTCCACATAATTTTCCAGGGTAGTCCTAGTCCACCACAGTCTTGTTTTTTTAGACATTACATTTTTATATTGTCTGAAGATTTCCTTGTCTGATACCGATGTAACAACATTGGATACGGAGGCACCCGTAGTAAACATGTTGGTCGCTTTTTTGCGCCAGGCTGATTCCCTGGCTTTATAATCCATACTAGTGATAGGGACTCTCTGTTTGAAAACAGAATTAACACATTTATACATATTAGTCCAAAGAAGTGAATATAGAACACATTCACAGTAGCAATACCTCAAAAACCTAGTAGATATATACACCAGGCTACAGAATGTTTATGTTCAAAAGTAGAAAATTTTATTAACATAAATAAAATATGCATACACAATAATAAAAACAGGATGCCTCCAATCCAAAACACCGGCACCATGGGTGCTTGACAGGTATGTAGCCCATAAAGATATCACTTTGGAACAAAATATACAAGGATCATTTCCATTATAATCATTATGACTGATATTTTGTGGCTACATAACGATATGTCTATGATCTAGTAGAGTGCTGGGGGGGGAAGATTACTATACTCCGGTACTGTAGCTGTATAGAATTGCTAAATAAGCCTATTATATGTGTATATGTTGTATGAAAATAATACTAACAATTATGCCTTGTATATATATATATTGCCAGAGCATTGATTGCTGGGCAGCATTGTGGTTGGTGGTTGCGCATTGGAGTCTCTCACTTCCGCTCCTGCGCACAGTATATTAGTATAGTGTTGGTTGCTTAGCAACCTGGCGCTATGATTGCCGGTTAAGATTGCGGTTGGCAGTTGCGCATTTGGATCATAGTGCTCTCTCACTGCCGCTCCTGCGCACAGTGCAGCCTATGAGTTTAGGGTTACCTAGCAACCTGGCGCTGTGATCGCCGGCCAATGTCGCGGTTGGCAGCTGCGCACTCTGAGCATAGTGCTCTTCCATTTCCGCTCCTGCGCACAGTGCAGTTTTGTGGCGTGGGGTTGCCTAGCAACTTGGTGCTTTATTATGACCTACTGTGGGCGCACAGGATATTACGCTGGGTGCCGCACTTATAGGGATGGCTCACATGGTTTGATTCATCTATGGTGATTGGCCAGGATCGTATTTAAATTGGCCCTCATTCTCCTCCTATTTACACACGCCCCCGGAAGAAGAAGCTTATCGAAACGCGCGTAGGGGTATTTCCCGGCCCAGTGAGTGTTTGGAGGTAACTATGTCTCTTGATTAGGTTGCTGCTGGGGCTTTGGAGTGCATATTGCCTTCACATACCAGGGTTAGATATTGAGACCACTTTGGTTATGGTATTTTGACTATCTATTTTCATGATGTTGCACTTTATGTATCTATATATATTTATAACCTGGTTGTGAGGTGTATATGCTCTGGCAATATATATATATACAAGGCATAATTGTTAGTATTATTTTCATACAACATATACACATATAATAGGCTTATTTAGCAATTCTATACAGCTACAGTACCGGAGTATAGTAATCTTCCCCCCCCAGCACTCTACTAGATCATAGACATATCGTTATGTAGCCACAAAATATCAGTCATAATGATTATAATGGAAATGATCCTTGTATATTTTGTTCCAAAGTGATATCTTTATGGGCTACATACCTGTCAAGCACCCATGGTGCCGGTGTTTTGGATTGGAGGCATCCTGTTTTTATTATTGTGTATGCATATTTTATTTATGTTAATAAAATTTTCTACTTTTGAACATAAACATTCTGTAGCCTGGTGTATATATCTACTAGGTTTTTGAGGTATTGCTACTGTGAATGTGTTCTATATTCACTTCTTTGGACTAATATGTATAAATGTGTTAATTCTGTTTTCAAACAGAGAGTCCCTATCACTAGTATGGATTATAAAGCCAGGGAATCAGCCTGGCGCAAAAAAGCGACCAACATGTTTACTACGGGTGCCTCCGTATCCAATGTTGTTACATCGGTATCAGACAAGGAAATCTTCAGACAATATAAAAATGTAATGTTTAAAAAAACAAGACTGTGGTGGACTAGGACTACCCTGGAAAATTATGTGGAGCAAGAAATCATACCTCGAGGATTGAGGGTGCAGTTGTTCCCTACTTTTGAGTTAAAAGATGACAAACTGATCAAACGTTGGACCACTGCGGCCACAACATGTTCTCTTGAATTCCTTAAAATCATTATTGATAGTAATATTCAGGCGATCACGGAAATTGAGAGTGAGTTGGAAAAATTAGAAGACAACATGAATAAGGAAATAAAAAAAGAATCACTCGAAGCATGGTCTTGTGACTTTAATAACGATATGGAGAAATGGGAAAATGAAATTTGTCAGAGAAAGGTGAAAAAATATCAAAGAGACGTCAAAGACTATGAGGAAAATAAGATCTATAGATGGCAGTGGAAAAAGAATCATTTGGAGGTCAATAGATCAAGACAGCCATCATTTAGTTCAGTGTCGTCTGTTTCTGATACCAGTACCTCTAGTCGGAATCGGGAGCCAAACATGACCACAAGATTTGGGGCAAAGACAAATGAGCAAAAAAGACAGGCTGACATATTCTCCAGACCATCTAAAAATAGGGAGGATACCTTTAAGGTAATTAATCTGTCTAATCATTCTCTTTCAGCTGTCCAGCATCAGGTATTGGCTAAGGGCTTAACATTTTCCCCTTCCAAACACCTAGATCCGTTCATAGCGGTCAAGGACCTCCATCTCTTCTCGCGGAAGATTATTCTAAAAAGAATGCATTATAGATCTCAAACGGATGAAGTTTGTCTATCCACACAGGAGAGTGAGACGTTGGCAGATTTGGAAGCCCTTGCCGAGGAGAATAACACCACATCGGTAAGCCATAAATTTCCAGTATCTCTTCTGGGCAAATCTAAAAAATTTCCCTCTCTCAGCCTCTGTCCAGCGGTAGAAGTTTTCACTAAATTAGTGACTACTGAAATTGAGAACTTAAGTCAATCTGGCTATGGACAGTCAAATTGCACCAAGGCTGAGAGAGAGGCCATTGATAGTTTGGCTAATCTTACCGATGTGGTGTTTAAACCCTCGGACAAGGGCGGCAATATAGTAATCTGGCCCAATGCCATGTATGAAAGACAGGCTATGAAACTACTAAATGAGAAAGATTGTTACCGGAAATTGTCTACTAACCCCATGCACTTTTTTCAGCAAGAACTAGTTCAGATATTGGAAGATGCTTTTATTAGTGGAATCATCCCAAAGAAATTCGTTGAAGTCATTAGAGATATGCATCCACGGCTCCCGACTCTATATCTGACTCCGAAAATCCACAAGGATCCCATAGACCCGCCTGGGAGACCGATAATTTCCGGCAACGGGAGTTTGTGTGAGATGGTTACTAAAATTATCGACCACTATTTAAAACCGTTGGTAAGTGAATTACCGTCTTACATACAAGATACAAACTCGGCGCTCCGCAGGATTGATGGTATTTATTTAAATGAGGGTGCGGTAATGGTAATTGCAGATGTAGAGGCGCTCTACACCTCCATCCGGCATAAAGATGGCCTTCGAGCAGTCCGCTGGTTTTTGGAGTCCAGCAACATGGATAGAGACATGATCCAACTTCTTATGCAACTGCTTGAGTACGCATTAACACACAACATCTTTGTTTTTAAGAACAATACGTACTTACAATTGCAGGGTACGGCAATGGGGGCCAGTTGTGCCCCCTCCTACGCCAATTTATTTCTAGGCGCCTGGGAGCGAGAGATCTTTGTCAGCGAACCAATACCTCTATCCAGCCAGGTTTCTGGCTGGATGAGGTATATAGATGATATTTGGTTTATATGGGACGGCCCCTTAGGTGATCTCACTGCATTTATTGATAATTTGAACAGTAATGAGATTAATGTTAAGCTTACGTTTAAATTTGGCCGCCAAGTTGAATTTTTGGACCTTATGGTTGGGACTGACCCTAACGGTTATCTGTACACTAGTTTGTATAGGAAGCCTACGGCTACGAATTCGCTTTTGCTTGCAACATCTTCTCACCCGCAAGCCACGATTCGTGGCATTCCAGTAGGGCAGTTCCTGAGGGCAAAAAGAATATGCACTAACTCGGAAGACTTCCTGGAACAATCACGGGACCTTGCTGACCGTTTTCAACAAAGAGGGTACAGCAAAAGAGTCATTAGGAGAGGGTATATTAGGGCCAATAAAAACACTAGGGCTGAACTGTTATATGGGTCGAATAAACTGGCTGCAAAAGAGACCACCAAAACGGATTTAGATCAGGTTAGACTAATTACCGCATATCACAATAAATGGCATCATTTTCGTGAAATCATAGGGAAACATTGGAATGTCCTGTTCACTGACCCTATTCTCAAAAGAGTCCTACCAACGAAACCACAAATTACGGCTAGGAGATCCAAGAACCTTGCAGACACCCTGGTTCATAGTTTCTATGATCCAATAAGACCAAATATAGGATCTAAGAGTGCTAATGCCGGATTTTATCCATGTGGACTATGCAAGGCCTGTGCCAATACGGTAAAGGCCAAAAGTTTCGTTAATTTCGATGGAACAAAAACATATGATATCAGGAAATATATATCCTGTTCATCCCGAGGAGTTATTTATCATGCCACCTGCCCGTGTGGCAGGATCTACATCGGCCTCACCACCCGAGAACTGAAAATCCGGATAAGAGAGCATTGCAGGGACATAGAAAAAGCAAGGACAATAACGGATGAAACTAGTCTGAAAACCCTGCCTAGGCATTTTAGGCAACATCATGCATGTAGCTCGGTGGGTTTAGTGGTGAGAGGCATAGATTCTGTCAACATGGGTATACGTGGAGGCGACATTGGTAGGACTTTGGCTCAAATTGAGAGTCGGTGGATCTACCGACTAGGTGCTATGGCCCCGCAGGGCCTCAATGAGACTCTAGGGTTCGGAGCATTTTTATAGTCTTGTTTTCCTGTGGTCCTTTCTCTTGTCTGATACTTTTTAGGGGATTTGTGGGTTTATGTTGTTGCATTGTTGCATTGTTTTTAATTTATTTTTTTCTCATTTTTTCACAAGTTGTGGCATGATTATCGATTGTATTCTGGCCCTTCCATATTCTGACCTGTGATGTATCCCTGGTACAATACGAGATAATGGACTTCTTATCTGTGCGGCACCATTTCCTGATTCGGCTGAAGATGCTTATGCTGCGTCTCTGAATTCTACATCTGAAGAACAACATGGCTGATGATCTGGGACTTTCTCTCTTATTGTTATAATACAGTATATTTTTATAATATATTTTTATAATATATCTCTGATCATTCATAGGTCTTATCGATATTTATTCATTATTTGTTAGAGGTTTACTTCATGGGATCTTTTGTTGTGTATTAGGTTCACACTTATCACACTTGAGTACCATTCATCTCATGCATATTGTTGTTCACTTAAGTATAATTGTTTATTACAATGCTTTGATTCATTCAGTAGTATTTTGTTAGTAGTACACCGCAGAGGGAAGTGCGTGTGCGCATGGCGGCACAGGACCACATGCTGGACCCTCCTATCCCTGGCACAGGACTGTCGCTGCATCCCACCCTCTTTAGGGTTGGGGTGTGGCTGCGTCCACCTCCGGTGATGTGTGGTTCCATATAGCTGTGGCCTTACTGTGCTTCCATGCGCCACTTACCCACTTTCTTCTGCTCTTACACTTTTGTTTAGGCTCGGTTTTGAGTCATTATTTCACTACAATAAGTCACAGTATGTTAGGACTTCCCTCAGAGTTTTTGAGGCTTATATTGTCCTGTTTAGTCACAGTATGTTAGGTTTTTTCCCCAGAGCCTCTGAGGTTAATATTTTATATAGTTATTTATGGTAGTGTATTTTATCCCATGTATTCCTCAATACATGTAAGTAGTGAGTGTGGCGGTTTGCCATACACTGTTATATAGATGTGACCTTTTTAGTTGTCATGATTCCCCCTCCATATAGGTGCGTTAGGCGTCCTTGAGGCCTGGCGCTATCATTGCTGGGTAATAGTTGCGCTCTTGGTAGCATATCTGTGCGGTGTGCTGATGTGTTTGGTTGCCCAGCAACCTGGCGCATTGATTGCTGGGCAGCATTGTGGTTGGTGGTTGCGCATTGGAGTCTCTCACTTCCGCTCCTGCGCACAGTATATTAGTATAGTGTTGGTTGCTTAGCAACCTGGCGCTATGATTGCCGGTTAAGATTGCGGTTGGCAGTTGCGCATTTGGATCATAGTGCTCTCTCACTGCCGCTCCTGCGCACAGTGCAGCCTATGAGTTTAGGGTTACCTAGCAACCTGGCGCTGTGATCGCCGGCCAATGTCGCGGTTGGCAGCTGCGCACTCTGAGCATAGTGCTCTTCCATTTCCGCTCCTGCGCACAGTGCAGTTTTGTGGCGTGGGGTTGCCTAGCAACTTGGTGCTTTATTATGACCTACTGTGGGCGCACAGGATATTACGCTGGGTGCCGCACTTATAGGGATGGCTCACATGGTTTGATTCATCTATGGTGATTGGCCAGGATCGTATTTAAATTGGCCCTCATTCTCCTCCTATTTACACACGCCCCCGGAAGAAGAAGCTTATCGAAACGCGCGTAGGGGTATTTCCCGGCCCAGTGAGTGTTTGGAGGTAACTATGTCTCTTGATTAGGTTGCTGCTGGGGCTTTGGAGTGCATATTGCCTTCACATACCAGGGTTAGATATTGAGACCACTTTGGTTATGGTATTTTGACTATCTATTTTCATGATGTTGCACTTTATGTATCTATATATATTTATAACCTGGTTGTGAGGTGTATATGCTCTGGCAATATATATATATACAAGGCATAATTGTTAGTATTATTTTCATACAACATATACACATATAATAGGCTTATTTAGCAATTCTATACAGCTACAGTACCGGAGTATAGTAATCTTCCCCCCCCAGCACTCTACTAGATCATAGACATATCGTTATGTAGCCACAAAATATCAGTCATAATGATTATAATGGAAATGATCCTTGTATATTTTGTTCCAAAGTGATATCTTTATGGGCTACATACCTGTCAAGCACCCATGGTGCCGGTGTTTTGGATTGGAGGCATCCTGTTTTTATTATTGTGTATGCATATTTTATTTATGTTAATAAAATTTTCTACTTTTGAACATAAACATTCTGTAGCCTGGTGTATATATCTACTAGGTTTTTGAGGTATTGCTACTGTGAATGTGTTCTATATTCACTTCTTTGGACTAATATGTATAGATAGATAGATAGATAGATAGATAGATAGATAGATAGATAGATAGATAGATGGAATGAGATAGATAGATAGATGGAATGAGATAGATAGATAGATAGATAGATAGATAGATAGATAGATAGATAGATAGATAGATAGATAGATAGACAGATAGAAGGAATGAGATAGGTAGATAGATAGATAGATAGATAGATAGATAGAAGGAATGAGATAGATAGATCTATAGATAAATCTAAAGATACAAATATATATCTATTCATATATCTATAGATATATCTATCTATAGATATATCTATGGATAGATATATCTATGGATAGATTTATCTATGGATAGATGTAGAAAGATATGGATATGGATTATTTCTATCTATCTATCTCATTCCTTCTATCTATCTATACTGTAGATAGATAGATAGATATATAGATAGATAGATAGATGGATAGATAGAATGATTTACATCTCTTATCCATCTTGATTACATGTGGGGATTCCCTAGCAACCAGGCAATCCCCACATGTACTTATGCTGGCTACCAGATGTAAATCATTCAGCTGCAGCGATGAAAACTAAATCTCCGAACCCTAAAAAATACTCGGAGTTCACCCGAGCGTGCTCGGGAAATCTCGAGTAACGAGTATATTCGCTCATCACTAATGACCAACGCTGCTTAAAGGGGTCCTCTGGGGTGATGTTATGGCCGCCAGATGGTATAACTTACTACAGGTGAAGTAGGTCCCCAGGGCTCCCGGTGAATAGATGGAAGATGGTGAGTGGTGCAGTAAAGAACGAAGGATGCAGTTGTGCAGTCTTTTTACCTGGTTTACTGATGTAGCAGGCAGCCACAGTCCAGGGCACCAGATCACACAGATCACAAGAACAGGCTGGGTCCGCTCGGCATGGAAGCGAGTGAAGAGTCCAGCTTTACCAGGTGGAGTTAAAAGCCTTCCTCTTTGCACGGTGTGTTATGACCTGGTGGTCAGAACAATAATGGACCTGGTGGTTAAGAGCACACGGAATGACCTGATAGTTACTGATAATAAAGGACGAGCTCTGGGACGTGGGAACTCTGCTGACCGCAATCCCTAATCCTATCAAACACACTAGAAATAGCCGTGGATTGCGCCTAACGCTCCCTATGCAACTCGGCACAGCCTAAGAACCTAGCTAGCCCTGAAGATAGAAAAATAAAGCCTACCTTGCCTCAGAGAAATTCCCCAAAGGAAAAGGCAGCCCCCCACATATAATGACTGTGAGTAAAGATGAAAATACAAACACAGAGATGAAATAGATTTAGCAAAGTGAGGCCCGACTAACTGAACAGACCGAGGATAGGAAAGGTTACTTTGCGGTCAGCACAAAAACCTACAAAAAGACCACGCAGAGGGCGCAAAAAGACCCTCCGCACCGACTCACGGTGCGGAGGCGCTCCCTCTGCGTCCCAGAGCTTCCAGCAAGCAAGAGAACAATAAAAATAGCAAGCTGGACAGAAAAATAGCAAACAAAAGAAATACAAGCTGGAACTTAGCTTCTGCTGGGAAGACAGGTCACAAGAACGATCCAGGAGTGAACAAGACCAATACTGGAACATTGACAGGTGGCATGGAGCAAAGAACTAAGTGGAGTTAAATAGAGCAGCAGCTAACGAATTAACCTCGTCACCTGTGGAAGGAAACTCAGAAACACCCATCAGAGGAAGTCCCTGGACAGAACCAGCCGAAGTACCATTCATGACCACAGGAGGGAGCCCGACAACAGAATTCACAACAGCGGTGATATTATAGTCCCTTACTGCCTGTGGCTTCATAGCAAGGTTCTCTCAGTTATCTCTGTCCTTTATTGAAGTGGGACACAAACCCATACGACAGGTGACTCGACCCTTTTTACAGGGTCTCTATCATGAACCGGGCTCTATATGTCACTGTGTCTCCTGGGTGTTAGGGCGGACAGTTTATATGTAGTCTAGCTGTCCTACAGGTTTTTGCTGTGCCTCCTAGAGCATGACACAACCTCGGTCTTCCGGTTACTGGTGTCTGCGCCCTGTCCGGGAGGTAGCCCAGTCGCAGCTATTCTCCCTTGTTGTCACTCTCCTGTGCTTCGCTCTCCTGCATGTTTGCTACAAGCTGTTCTTCCTTCTGTATCTCGCTATCTAGGGGCTACAGCACCTCAGGCTGTACAGCCCCTCACCCGTTCTTCTGCCTCAGACTGCTCCAGTCTGCTGTCTGGCACCAACTGTCTAATTCTTACAAATTGTCTAGCTACTGCCTAGCAACTAACTCCTCCCGACCAGAGACAGCAGCTCTCCTGAAGTCGGGTGTAGAGCTCTGTTGTGAATTCTGTTCTTGGGTTCCCTCCAGTGGTTGTAGGTGGGAATGCAGTTGTCTCTGAGTCACAGACCTGGCCAGGTGTATCGGATGATTACAATTCTGACTGGGATATTTAAGTGGGCAGGATCCTTTAGCCCTTGCCAGTAGTCAATGTTCCTTGTGAAGTGTTGGATCACTTTCTGGCTTCTCCTGCTCGCTGCCTATTTCAGCAAAGATAAGTGTTTGTTTTTTGTTTCTGTGGCACACTGCCAGTGTGCTTGTTTCAGTTTTATTCCTGCTCTGATTGTAGGATTCACTGGAGTTGCAGATTTACGTTCCTACATCTTTTAGTAAAGATGTAGGAAGTTTTTGTATATTCTTCTGTGGATGTTTTGAAGGGTTTTTATACTGACCGCACAGAACTCTGTCCTATCCTGTCCTATCTAGCTAGAGTGGCCTCCTGTGCTAATCCTGTTTTTCTCCTTTGTGTATGTTTTTTCCTCTCCGACTCACCGCCAATATTTGTGGGGGGCTGTCTATCCTTTGGGGATTTTCTGTGAGGCAAGATAGTATTCCTATTTCCATCTTTAGGGGTATTTAGTTCTCCGGCTGTGACGAGGTGTCTAGGTGTGTTAGGTACACTCCACGTCTACTTCTAGTTGCGGTGTTAAGTTCAGGATTGCGGTCAGTACAGTGGCCACTTTCTCCAGTGAAAGTTCTCATGCAGCTCCTAGGTCACCGGATCATAACAGAGCTCCTCCTTCTAGCCTGGAGTCAGAACGGTGTTGTATGTGCTGATTACCTGTCAAAAAGTAATCCTCCATCACTTCCAAGCGTGACATCACTCTCCTCATGAGGGAAGCAATGCCACTGTGACAACCAGGACCCTGGGGCGTCACACTCCCCCCCATTAAATCCACTACTCCCGGACTGGGAAAAGAAAACAACAGTTACAGGTTATTAAATGACATGCAAAATTTTTGTAAATACTGATAAACAGGTTAAACATATGTAAACTTGACCTTCCCTTTATGGGAGATAATTAATTCTTGAATGTTACAGGAACATATTTACATTAATAACATTTTTTTTACTTCTTGTTCTCAGGCAGGTCCTTATCCCTACATCCTCCTGGACTGGAGGCCAGTTGGATCTTCTCCTTTGGGGGCACTTGCATGGACTGCACAATTTTGGTTAAAGGGAACCTGTCACCTGAATTTGGCGGGACCGGTTTTCGGTCATATGGGCGGAGTTTTCAGGTGTTTGATTCACCCTTTCCTTACCCGCTGGTTGCATGCTGGCCGCAATATTGGATTGAAGTTCATTCTATGTCCTCCGTAGTACACACCTGCGCAAGTATTTGATCCCTTGTCAGAAGTAATTTTGGTCAGCTCATCTTTGTAGATCATCTCTAAATCATTAAGATTTTGGCAATGCGGAGCTTCAACTCCCTCCATAAGTTTTCTATCGGATTAAGGTCTGGAGACTGGGTAGGCGACTCCATGACCTTAATGTGCTTCTTTTTGAGCCACTCATTTGTTGCATTGGCTGTATGTTTTGGGTCATTGTCTTGCTGGAAGACCCGGCCACGACCCATTTTTAATGTCCTGGCGGAGGGAAGGAGGTTGTCACTCAGGATTTTACGGTACATGGCTCCATCAATTCTCCCATTGATGCGGTGAAGTAGTCCTCTGCCCTTAGAGAAACACACCCAAAACATAATGTTTCCACCTCCATGCTTGACAGTGGGGGCGGTGTTCTTTGGGTCATAGGCAGCATTTCTCTTCCACCAAACACAGCAAGTTGAGTTAATGCCAAAGACCTCAATTTTTGTCTCATCTGACTACAGCACCTTCTCCCAAGCTCTCACAGAATCATCCAGGTGTTCATTGGCCACTTTCCAGGAAACTGTTCATGTAGCAATGCTCGGACCTGATACCCATAATGTGGTGGTGCACCTTGGGTGTCAGGTCCGAGCATTCCTACATGAACAGTTTCCAGCAAAGTGGATTGGTTGCTATGGGCCAGTTGAAAGGCCACCAAGGTCTCCCAATCTGAACCCCTTAGACCTTTATCTTTGGGGTCATCTAAAGGCAATTGTCTATGCTGTGAAGAATCTGACACAATGGATACTGGAAGCCTGTGCTAGCATTTCTTCTGCAGTGTTGCTGTTTCTGTCAAGAGTGGGAGAAAAGGGTTGCATTGACAATCCAACACAATGGACAGCACTTGAACACATTTTATAAGTGGTCATAAATTTGTAAATAACTCATGAAAGAATAAAGTTACATTAAAACCAAGCACACCATTGTTTTTCTTGTGAAATTCTGAATTTGTTTGATATATGACCCTCTTCCCATTGAAAAAAATAAAGTTTGGTCCAAAATGGCTGACTTCAAAATGGCCGTCATGGTCACCACCCATCTTGAAAAGTTTTCCCCCTCCCGTATACTAATGTACCACAAACAGGAAGTTGATATCACCTTTCCCTCCCATTTTATTTAGGTGTATCCATGTAAATGACCCAACCTGTGTATATATATATATATATACATATATGTATGTTTGGAAGAATATTTCCTTTGAAAATGATGTGTAAATGACAGAGTATTGCTGTATGTAAAAGCTCATGTTAAAATCGCATTGCAATCGGACAGCAATCGCACTGCATTCGGATGTAAATCGGATGTTAGGTGTGAAAAATCAGTACTCGCATGACACTCGCATTATACTTATGCAAGTCTCGTCAGTGAGAATTGGACCTATTTTTTATATGTTTAGTGTGACTTCAGCTTAAGGATAAGAATGGCGTGTCTCTGGCCAGGCTCTCGTACAAGATGGTCATCATAGGTATGGAATTCCATCTAGCGTCAACTGTTACTGTAGCTGAAGCCAAGATGGGCTCAAAGGCCTTTCATGGCGAGATAGATGAAACAGACGGTCATACTCGTTGGCTGGCAAGCTCACTTTGTCTCGCTTGCTAAAACAAAAGGTTTTTAGAGGGTCACTGTATAATGAGACACAGTTCAGTAGTAAATACGTTTACAATGTTTCCATTCCATTGCAGAACAAAGAGGAACATCCTAATTCAGGTCAACACTTTGCAACATCATTTTTGATGAGAAAAATAATTTTTGTCATCAGTTGGTTCTCAACCATGAGTCTTTCATGGGAAGCAAGCTTTGCAGTACATGTAACACGTCTAGTGATGTCAGAAGCCTAAGCTTTCCACTTTTATCATAATTGCCAAAAAAGTAATTGTTTGCAACAAAAGAAAGAATGTAAAGGAATGCGGACTCTGACTTTGAGATAATAAGTAAGCTGTAGGTATTTTTCATTAGATGCTATAATTACATAAATCTTAAACATAGCAATAGTTTTCACAGATTTTTACATAAAAAATAGAGATAACTGAAATCTTAATGGGGCTTTATGGGCTTAAAGAAATTTGTGTAGTTGCTGTAAGTGGTGGCGATCGACAAATTCTGCACAATGTGCACAATATCAGGATTCCCCTGATTAGCATGCTTGCAGTCATGTACCCTCTGCTTATCATCTGCGTCTAGAAGAATCCAGCTAGAATAATTTAGGACCTAATTACTTGATAAATGATAAATGTTGTTTAGCCAAACAAAGGGTGCATTTACTCTGGATGAGGGCTGTTGTTAAACGACTAATGATTCCCTGCCTAGAAGCCAATTGTTGGTCATTCAAAAGAAACAGGTCAGAAACTTCTACTCTTTTCCAACCATCAATATTACTGTGTACCCATTTAAAAGATAAGCCTTTATGACCCCAAAGCAGAGAGAAATTGGGTTTTCAAGTTATAACTTGAAGTGCCTTGGGGTGTGATGATGCACTAACAGCTCCTCGGCCTCATGCTATATTTTCTTACATAGCAACACCCTCCGCTGGCTGGCTGACAGATCGTTTGGTCTGTTACACAGTCAATCACCTGTCAATCAGGTTTAGTAGGGTGTTGAAACACAGCGTGAGGCTGAGAAGCTTGAAGTGCATCGTCATGTCGGCGTGCACTTCTAAACATAACTCCAAAAGGCAATTTATCACTACTGGAACAGCACTTTGGTGCGATACAGGGATCAACTGGCTTATCTTTTAGGCTATGTGCACACGTTGCGGATTTTGATGCATTTCCGCAGCATTTTTGGACTCGCAGAATTGCATCAAATCCGCAGTGTAGTGCACAAGCAATGTTAGCCAATGGGAAATTGACAATTGGTGTGCACATGCTGTGGAAAAAAAGCACGGATTTTCAGCTTTTTATTTTCCACAGCATGTCAATTCTTTTTGCAGATCTGTAGCGTTTCTGCACCCATTGACTTCCATTGTGTCAAGCAAATCCACAGCAAAACCGCTGGTTTAAAAAGATCTGCCCTTTTTCTGCGGAGTTGGGTACGAGAAACGCTTCAGATCGGGAGGAGGAAGAGTGTGTGAGCGGAGGCTATGTGTGTGGGCGGAGACTATGTGAGTGCGCAGAAGATGTGCACTTGTGTGCTGGTGTTTGTGTGTATCTGTATGTGTCTGTGTGTGTACAGTGGGGCAAAAAAGTATTTAGTCAGTCAGCAATAGTGCAAGTTCTACCACTTAAAAAGATGAGAGGCGTCTGTAATTTACATCATAGGTAGACCTCAACTATGGGAGACAAACTGAGAAAAAAAAATCCAGAAAATCACATTGTCTGTTTTTTTAACATTTTATTTGCATATTATGGTGGAAAATAAGTATTTGGTCAGAAACAAACAATCAGGATTTATGGCTCTCACAGACCTGTAACTTCTTCTTTAAGAGTCTCCTCTTTCCTCCACTCATTACCTGTAGTAATGGCACCTGTTTAAACTTGTTATCAGTATAAAAAGACACCTGTGCACACCCTCAAACAGTCTGACTCCAAACTCCACTATGGTGAAGACCAAAGAGCTGTCAAAGGACACCAGAAACAAAATTGTAGCCCTGCACCAGGCTGGGAAGACTGAATCTGCAATAGCCAACCAGCTTGGAGTGAAGAAATCAACAGTGGGAGCAATTATTAGAAAATGGAAGACATACAAGACCACTGATAATCTCCCTCGATCTGGGGCTCCACGCAAAATCCCACCCCGTGGGGTCAGAATGATCACAAGAACGGTGAGCAAAAATCCCAGAACCACGCGGGGGGACCTAGTGAATGAACTGCAGAGAGCTGGGACCAATGTAACAAGGCCTACCATAAGTAACACACTACGCCACCATGGACTCAGATCCTGCAGTGCCAGACGTGTCCCACTGCTTAAGCCAGTACATGTCCGGGCCCGTCTGAAGTTTGCTAGAGAGCATTTGGATGATCCAGAGGAGTTTTGGGAGAATGTCCTATGGTCTGATGAAACCAAACTGGAACTGTTTGGTAGAAACACAACTTGTCGTGTTTGGAGGAAAAAGAATACTGAGTTGCATCCATCAAACACCATACCTACTGTAAAGCATGGTGGTGGAAACATCATGCTTTGGGGCTGTTTCTCTGCAAAGGGGCCAGGACGACTGATCCGGGTACATGAAAGTATGAATGGGGCCATGTATCGTGAGATTTTGAGTGCAAACCTCCTTCCATCAGCAAGGGCATTGAAGATGAAACGTGGCTGGGTCTTTCAACATGACAATGATCCAAAGCACACCGCCAGGGCAACGAAGGAGTGGCTTCGTAAGAAGCATTTCAAGGTCCTGGAGTGGCCTAGCCAGTCTCCAGATCTCAACCCTATAGAAAACCTTTGGAGGGAGTTGAAAGTCCGTGTTGCCAAGCGAAAAGCCAAAAACATCACTGCTCTAGAGGAAATCTGCATGGAGGAATGGGCCAACATACCAACAACAGTGTGTGGCAACCTTGTGAAGACTTACAGAAAAAGTTTGACCTCTGTCATTGCCAACAAAGGATATATTACAAAGTATTGAGATGAAATTTTGTTTCTGACCAAATACTTATTTTCCACCATAATATGCAAATAAAATGTTAAAAAAACAGACAATGTGATTTTCTGGATTTTTTTTCTCAGTTTGTCTCCCATAGTTGAGGTCTACCTATGATGTAAATTACAGACGCCTCTCATCTTTTTAAGTGGTGGAACTTGCACTATTGCTGACTGACTAAATACTTTTTTGCCCCACTGTACGTGGGTCTGCGGGTGTGTGCGGGGCTGTGTATATGTGTGTGTGTGTGTGTACTACTAGTCCCATCCAGCTATGCCTGCTACAGTGACAGCTAGCCGGATGATGGGACAGCTACTGTGTAAAAAACAAACACATACACACATATACACATACAGTACATTCAACATACAGTATATACTCACCATACACCTAGTCCCCGAAGCCCTCGATACTAAACCAAAAGTATACTCCCTGATCCCATGTAATCCATTTAATAATGAGTGTCCCACGACGATCTCCCGTGGAGAGCTTTCACATCGGCAGATGTGACCGCTCTTCTAGGGCTCCGGTGATAAAATGATGGAAGGTATCCTTCTTCACTGTATTACTCCGCCATTAGAGGTCGCTGTCACTGCGTGGGAAAATTCTCACTCAGCGTTGCTGTAAACTGAGGGCCTGAACTCGGGTAATCTCTTCAGTGATGCACTGACACTCGTTATTAAATGGACTGTGTCGGACCAGGGAGTATTTGTGTTGGTTTATTTCTTTTTTCACAGGAGATCGAGGGCGTCGCAGGAATTAGGCGTACAATAAAGATGGGAAAGCTGTGTTGTGTTTTATTTCATTAAAATACTTTATTCTGGCTGTGTCTTTATTTAAACCTTTAACATCTACAGGATTAGTAATGGATAGGTGCCTTATTGACACTTCTCCATTACTAAGCCAGCTTGATGTCACCTTACAATACAAAAGTTACATTAACCCTCTATTACTCCATATGCCACCACTACAGGGCAGTAGGAAGAGAGAGGCTAAGTCCTGCAATTGGCACATCTTACAGATGCGCTATTTCTGGGTGGCTGTCTGCTGGTGTTTGAAGCCAGGGGGGCCAATATCCATGGCCCCTTCCAAGGCTATGAATATCAGCCCACAGCTGTCTGCATAGCCTTTTCTGGCTATTAATTATAGGGGGACCCCACATCATTTTTTGGGGGGTCCCCCTATTTTAATAGCCAGTAAAGGCTAAATATACAGCTGCCAGCTGATATTCATAGCCTGGGAAGATCCATGGGTATTAACCCCTTCCTAGGCTATCAACATCGGCCCCCAGTTGCTGGCTTTCCCTCTCTGGTGCAGAAAATTGCACAGAAGCCCACACAATTTGTTTTCAATTTTTTTTCAATTAAATAGATATTGCATTTAAGGCCGGGGTCACACTTGCGAGAAACTAGTACAAGTCTCGCACCTAAATACCCGTCACTGCTGCCTGCACTCAGGACTGGAGTGTGCGGCTGCATGTATTTCTATGTAGCTGAACGCTACATAGGGTATTGAGGTGCGAGACTCGTGCTAGTATCTTGCAAGTGTGACCCTGGCCTAACGCAGATTTTGTGTGTGTGTGTGTCCCGAGGGTCTCAGGGAAGCAAGCAGGGAGCCCCCTCCCTGCGCAATGCTTCCCTATGCTGCCGGAACTCTGCAATCAACTTTGATCGCAGCATTCCGGGGGTTAATGTGCCAGGAGCGGTCCATGACTGCTCATGGCACATAGTGCCAGATGTCAGCTGCGATAGTCAGCTGACACCCGGTCGCGATTAGCCGCGCTCCCCCCGTGAGTGCAGCTGATCGTGCTGGATGTACTATTCCGTCCATGGGAAGTAGGGCCCACCCCACATGGACAGAATAGTACGTCCAATGGTAGAAAGGGGTTAATATTATATACTTTCTGTGTAATAGGATGTGTGAAAGTTGGACCCTTTAACATAAGTTCACAATTCACATGACAAGCAGGGGTAACAGCCTTTCCTATTGCTACCCGTTAATGTAGGTTGACAATTTCTTTTAAAAGAGCCTATATCCGGTTTGACCAGAAAGTCTTTAATGTTTTTGTTCCTCTTGTAAGAAAGGATAGGTGGCAATATAAATCCTTCTATACCAGGAAGACACTTAGTAAGCATCCTCCAATGTTTTTTTAACAACATTGGCTGTTGCTCCACTCTCCTCTGTATAAGTAGTCACAAATGGGATGCGTGTCAAAATTCTTCTCCTTAGGTTTTATTTTTACCAAATCCATCCTCTCACGCTTAATGACTACTTTTTTTGTTCATTGTAAAAGATCATTCGGGTAGCCCCTATTCAAAAATTTCTTAATCAAAGAATCCATCACATGATTTATTTCACTCATTTCAGTTACAATCCGCCATACAATCACTCAAAGGAATAGATCTTACCATGTTTCGTGGATGTTGACTGTCATATATTAATACATTGTTTTTATCAGTCTCTTTCGCAAGTAAAGTTGTACTCAATTGTCTATCTACCTGTTTTATCAGGACATCTAAAAACTGAATTTCTGTTTCAGATGCTACCAAAGTGAACTTGATGGTCTGGTTAATCCCATTAAGGAATACATAGAACTCATTCAATTCTTCATGGGTACCTGTCTGTTGTGAATTCTGTGGCAGAGCTCCCTCCTGTGGTCACAAGTGGTACTTCGGCTGATTCTCTCTGTGAGCTTCTGTTGGTGGAGGGAAGTGGTACTGCGGCTTCTGAGTTTCCTCCCTCAGGTGATCTGGTGAGGTCGTTAGGTGCTTCTCTACTTAACTCCACCTAATGCTTTGATCCTGGCTTCCTGTCAATGTTCCAGTGTTGGACTTGCTTTTCCCTGGATCATTCCTGTGGCCTGCTGCTCTGCATAGCTAAGTTCTTCTTTGCTATTTGTTTGCTATTTTTTCTGTCCAGCTTGTCTAATTTGTTGCTGGAAGCTCTGGGACGCAAAGGGTGTACCTCCGTGCCGTTAGTTCGGTACGGAGGGTCTTTTTGCCCCCTTTGCGTGGTTTTCTTTAGGGTTTTGTGTAGACCGCAAAGTTTCCTTTTCTATCCTCGCTCTGTTAAGAAAGTTGGGCCTCACTTTGCTGAATCTATTTCATCTCTACGTTTGTCTTTTCATCTTAACTCACAGTCATTATATGTGGGGGGCTGCCTTTTCCTTTGGGGTATTTCTCTGAGGCAAGGTAGGCTTATTTTCTATCTTCAGGCTAGTTAGTTTCTCAGGCTGTGCCGAGTTGCATAGGCAGAGTTAGGCGCAATCCACGGCTGCCTCTAGTGTTGTTTGGAGAGGATTAGGGATTGCGGTCTGCAGAGTTCCCACGTCTCAGAGCTCGTTCTATGATTTTGGGTTATTGTCAGATCACTGTATGTGCTCTGACCGCTATGTCCATTGTGGTACTGAATTGCCTTTCATAACAGTACAGGAAGCCAAAAGTACTAATGATTCTCAATAGAGGGAAAAAAGAAGTTCTGAGACCATTTTTTTTTCTTTGCGCTGTGTTGTGCCTTTTTTTTCCCCTAGACATTTGGGTGGTTCAGTACACAGGTGTAGCGATGGACATTAGAAGTCTGTCTTCATTTGTGGATCAGCTCTCGGCAAGAGTACAAAAGATTCAAGACACTACTGATCAGAAAGCTATGTTAGAACCAAGAATTCCTATTCCTGATTTGTTTTTTGGAGATAGAACTAAGTTTCTGAGTTTCAAAAATAATTGTAAATTATTTCTGGCCTTGAAACCTCGCTCCTCTGGTGATCCAGTTCAACAGGTTTTGAGTGTTATTTCTTTTTTGCGCGGCGACCCTCAGGACTGGGCATTTTCTCTTGCGCCAGGAGATCCTGCATTGAGTAATATCGATGCGTTTTTCCTGGCGCTCGGATTGCTGTACGATGAACCTAATTCAGTGGATCAGGCAGAGAAAAATTTGCTGGCTCTTTGTCAGGGTCAGGATGAGATATAGGTATATTGTCAGAAATTTAGAAAGTGGTCCGTGCTCACTCAATGGAATGAATCTGCGCTGGCAGCTATGTTCAGAAAGGGTCTCTCTGAAGCCCTTAAGGATGTCATGGTGGGATTTCCTATGCCTGCTGGTTTGAATGAGTCTATGTCTTTGGCCATTAAGATCGGTCGACGCTTGCGTGAGCGTAAATCTGTGCACCATTTGGCGGTATTACCTGAGCTTAAACCTGAGCCTATGCAGTGCGATAGGACTTTGACCAGAGTTGAACGGCAAGAACACAGACGTCTTAATGGGCTGTGTTTCTACTGTGGTGATTCCACTCATGCTATCTCTGATTGTCCTAAGCGCACTAAGCGGTTCGCTAGGTCTGCCACCATTGGTACGGTACAGTCAAAATTTCTTCTGTCCGTTACCTTGATCTGCTCTTTGTCATCGTATTCTGTCATGGCATTTGTGGATTCAGGCGCTGCCCTGAATTTGATGGACTTGGAGTATGCTAAGCGTTGTGGGTTTCTCTTAGAGCCCTTCCAGTGTCCTATTCCATTGAGAGGAATTGATGCCACGCCTTTGGCCAAGAATAAGCCTCAATACTGGACCCAGCTGACCATGTGCATGGCTCCTGCACATCAGGAGGTTATTCGCTTTCTGGTGTTGCATAATCTGCATGATGTGGTCGTGTTGGGGTTGCCATGGCTACAAGCCCATAATCCAGTATTAGATTGGAAATCCATGTCGGTGTCCAGCTGGGGTTGTCAGGGCGTACATGGTGATGTTCCATTTCTGTCAATTTCGTCATCCACCCCTTCTGAGGTTCCAGAGTTCTTGTCTGATTACCGGGATGTATTTGATGAGCCCAAGTCCGATGCCCTACCTCCGCATAGGGATTGTGATTGTGCTATCAATTTGATTCCTGGTAGTAAATTCCCAAAAGGTCGACTGTTTAATTTATCCGTGCCTGAGCACGCCGCTATGCGCAGTTATGTGAAGGAATCCCTGGAGAAGGGGCATATTCGCCCGTCATCGTCACCATTAGGAGCAGGGTTCTTTTTTGTAGCCAAGAAGGATGGTTCGCTGAGACCTTGTATAGATTACCGCCTTCTAAATAAGATCACGGTTAAATTTCAGTACCCCTTGCCATTGTTATCTGATTTGTTTGCTCGGATTAAGGGGGCTAGTTGGTTCACCAAGATAGATCTTCGTGGTGCGTATAATCTGGTGCGAATCAGCGAGGAGATGAATGGAAAACTGCATTTAATATGCCCGAGGGTCATTTTGAGTATCTAGTGATGCCATTCGGACTTGCCAATGCTCCATCAGTGTTTCAGTCCTTTATGCATGACATCTTCCGAGAATACCTGGATAAATTCCTGATTGTGTACTTGGATGACATTTTGATCTTCTCGGATGATTGGGAGTCTCATGTGAAGCAGGTCAGAACAGTTTTTCAGATCCTGCGTGCTAATTCTTTGTTTGTGAAGGGATCAAAGTGTCTCTTTGATGTGCAGAAGGTTTCATTTTTGGGGTTCATATTTTCCCCTTCTACTATCGAGATGGATCCTGTTAAGGTCCAAGCCATCCATGATTGGACTCAGCCGACATCTCTGAAAAGTCTGCAAAAGTTCCTGGGCTTTGCTAATTTTTATCGTCGCTTCATCTGCAATTTTTCTAGTATTGCCAAACCATTGACCGATTTGACCAAGAATGGTGCTGATTTGGTCAATTGGTCTTCTGCTGCTGTGGAAGCTTTTCAAGAGTTGAAGCGTCGTTTTTCTTCTGCCCCTGTGTTGTGTCAACCAGATGTTTCTCTTCCGTTCCAGGTCGAGGTTGATGCTTCTGAAATTGGAGCAGGGGCTGTTTTGTCGCAGAGAGGTTCTGATTGCTCAGTGATGAAACCATGCGCTTTTTTTTCCAGGAAGTTTTCGCCTGCTGAGCGAAATTATGATGTGGGCAACCGAGAGTTGCTGGCCATGAAGTGGGCATTCGAGGAGTGGCGTCATTGGCTTGAAGGAGCTAAGCATCGCGTGGTGGTATTGACTGATCATAAGAACTTGACTTATCTTGAGTCTGCTAAGTGGTTGAATCCTAGACAGGCTCGTTGGTCGCTGTTTTTTGCCCGTTTTGACTTTGTGATTTCGTACCTTCCGGGCTCTAAAAATGTGAAGGCGGATGCTCTGTCTAGGAGTTTTGTGCCCGACTCTCCGGGTTTGTCTGAGCCGGCGGGTATCCTCAAGGAAGGAGTTATTGTGTCTGCCATCTCCCCTGATTTGCGGCGGGTGCTGCAAAAATTTCAGGCTAATAAACCTGATCGTTGTCCAGCGGAGAGACTGTTTGTCCCTGATAGGTGGACCAATAAAGTTATCTCTGAGGTTCATTGTTCGGTGTTGGCTGGTCATCCTGGAATCTTTGGTACCAGAGAGTTAGTGGCTAGATCCTTTTGGTGGCCGTCTCTGTCGCGGGATGTGCGTGCTTTTGTGCAGTCCTGTGGGATTTGTGCTCGGGCTAAGCCCTGCTGTTCTCGTGCCAGTGGGTTGCTTTTGCCCTTGCCGGTCCCGAAGAGGCCTTGGACACATATCTCTATGGATTTTATTTCTGATCTTCCCGTTTCTCAAAAGATGTCAGTCATTTGGGTGGTCTGTGATCGCTTTTCTAAGATGGTCCAACTGGTACCCTTGTCTAAATTGCCTTCCTCCTCTGATTTGGTGCCATTGTTCTTCCAGCATGTGGTTCGTTTACATGGCATTCCAGAGAATATCGTTTCTGACAGAGGTTCCCAGTTTGTTTCAAGGTTTTGGCGAGCCTTTTGTGGTAGGATGGGCATTGACTAATCTTTTTCCTCGGCTTTCCATCCTCAGACTAATGGCCAGACCGAACGAACCAATCAGACCTTGGAAACATATCTGAGATGCTTTGTTTCTGCCGATCAGGATGACTGGGTGTCCTTTTTGCCTTTGGCTGAGTTCGCCCTTAATAATCGGGCCAGCCCGGCTACCTTGGTTTCGCCATTTTTCTGCAATTCTGGGTTCCATCCTCGTTTCTCTTCAGGACAGGTTGAGTCTTCGGACTGTCCTGGTGTGGATACTGTGGTGGACAGGTTGCAGCAGATTTGGACTCTTGTAGTGGACAATTTGACCTTGTCCCAGGAGAAGGCTCAACGTTTCGCTAATCGCAGATGCCGTGTGGGTCTCCGACTTCGTGTTGGGGATCTGGTTTGGTTATCTTCTCGTCATATTCCTATGAAGGTTTCCTCTCCTAAGTTTAAACCTCGTTTCATTGGTCCGTATGGGATTTCTGAGGTTCTTAATCCTGTGTCTTTTCGTCTGACCCTTCCAGATTCTTTTTCCATACATAACGTATTCCATAGGTCATTGTTGCGGAGATACGTGGCACCTATGGTTCCATCTGTTGATCCTCCTGCCCCGGTTTTGGTGGAGGGGGAATTGGAGTATATTGTGGAGAAGATTTTGGATTCTCGTGTTTCTAGACGGAAACTCCAGTATCTGGTTAAATGGAAGGGTTATGCTCAGGAAGATAATTCCTGGGTTTTTGCCTCTGATGTCCATGCTCCCAATCTCGTTCGTGCCTTTCATGTGGCTCATCCTGGTCGGCCTGGGGGCTCTGGTGAGGGTTCGGTGACCCCTCCTCAAGGGGGGGTACTGTTGTGAATTCTGTGGCAGAGCTCCCTCCTGTGGTCACAAGTGGTACTTCGGCTGATTCTCTCTGTGAGCTTCTGTTGGTGGAGGGAAGTGGTACTGCGGCTTCTGAGTTTCCTCCCTCAGGTGATCTGGTGAGGTCGTTAGGTGCTTCTCTACTTAACTCCACCTAATGCTTTGATCCTGGCTTCCTGTCAATGTTCCAGTGTTGGACTTGCTTTTCCCTGGATCATTCCTGTGGCCTGCTGCTCTGCATAGCTAAGTTCTTCTTTGCTATTTGTTTGCTATTTTTTCTGTCCAGCTTGTCTAATTTGTTGCTGGAAGCTCTGGGACGCAAAGGGTGTACCTCCGTGCCGTTAGTTCGGTACGGAGGGTCTTTTTGCCCCCTTTGCGTGGTTTTCTTTAGGGTTTTGTGTAGACCGCAAAGTTTCCTTTTCTATCCTCGCTCTGTTAAGAAAGTTGGGCCTCACTTTGCTGAATCTATTTCATCTCTATGTTTGTCTTTTCATCTTAACTCACAGTCATTATATGTGGGGGGCTGCCTTTTCCTTTGGGGTATTTCTCTGAGGCAAGGTAGGCTTATTTTCTATCTTCAGGCTAGTTAGTTTCTCAGGCTGTGCCGAGTTGCATAGGCAGAGTTAGGCGCAATCCACGGCTGCCTCTAGTGTTGTTTGGAGAGGATTAGGGATTGCGGTCTGCAGAGTTCCCACGTCTCAGAGCTCGTTCTATGATTTTGGGTTATTGTCAGATCACTGTATGTGCTCTGACCGCTATGTCCATTGTGGTACTGAATTGCCTTTCATAACACCTGTCCATAGGAGGAAGACGTCATCTATATACCTCCACCACACCAATGCATGTCGGAAGTGGTGGGATACATAGATAAGGTCCTCCTCCAAGACCCCCATAACCAGGTTTGCATATGAAGGGGCCATATTGGCCACCACCCTGCTTTTGTGCATAGAAAGTGTCCCCAAAAAGGAAGTAGCTCCGTCTTAAAATAATTTCCAACTTTTCAAAATAAAATTCCTACCCTCCACTGTCATTCCCACTGTATTTAACTTTTTCTCTATGGCTTGTAAGTCATACTCATGATCAATCGATGTATAATGGGAGATGACATCAAATGATGCCAATATTATGTTACTCTTCAATTGTACCGAACTCAGCTTATTTAAAAAGTCTGTAGTATCACATATATAAGAAGCACAGTTCCTAGCTATAGGGTTTAAGATTTTATCTAAAAAAAATCCCAATTTTGTTAAACACAGAGCCTACCCCGACACTATAGGGCATCCAGGAGGATTTTCAAGGGACTTGTGTACTTTTGGGATAATGTACAACAATGGGGTTCTGGGCAATTGCACCAATAGGTGATCATACAAATCCTGATCAATCACATGTAAATTTAATGTCTCCTGCAAATAATTTTCAATCACCTTAGTTATCTTAAAGTTTAGATCACCATCCATTAAGGCATATACCTCCTTGTCCCCAGTTGTCTCATAATTTCTGCTATATATTTTATCTTGTCCATGATGACGACAGCATCCCCCTTATCAGCGGGTTTGATTATTATGTCGTCGTCATGGACAAGTGCTTGTAATGTCAAAAATTCTTCTCTGGTGATATTAGGGTGTCTAAAACCAACCTCAGTCACATTTTATAATTAATCTATATCCATTTTAACAGCCTTTTCAAAAGCATCAATCGCTGGAGAATTTGTGGGAGGGACAAAACTACTTTTCTTTCTCAATCCTACCTGGTCCCAGTCAAATTCACTATTTTTAGTTTTTACAGTCACATTTTTATCATGGAACCACTTCCTAACCCTTATCAACCTAAAAAAATTTTCCAGATCCACCTGTAGCTCAAACCAATTGGTGTGTGAACAGCGACTAAAGGATAATCCCTTACTGAGTACCAAAAACTGAGAATTAGTCAATACCTTTCCTGAAATGTTGATAACTAACTCTACTCCTTTTTCTTCAACGTTACTTGTCTCTGCGGTTGCAATCTGTTCTTTTCTGGGGTTTTTTCTGTT
This sequence comes from Ranitomeya imitator, assembly GCF_032444005.1. Classification (NCBI taxonomy): domain Eukaryota; kingdom Metazoa; phylum Chordata; class Amphibia; order Anura; family Dendrobatidae; genus Ranitomeya; species Ranitomeya imitator. The sequence continues at coordinate 383,977,278 of NC_091282.1, forward strand.
GGCGATGGTGAAGTTTTCCTCCTCGCCTTTTGCGCTTAGTGAACTCTCCATTCCTAACTCCACATCTATGGAACATAAAGCAATTAACAGTCAAATTGTCACCTCTTAACTCACTATCCACAATTTGTAAATAACCTTTTTTCTTCCAAGTAGGTTTACTGTTATCATTCTGCCAGGCATAAACATGACCCGTATCATAATCCTCCATGTCCCTGCTCCATTTTCTGCTCTTCGTATCTTCCAAAACTTATCAATATCTTTATCAATCTTGTCTTTAAACAAAATCTAATCTTCTGCCTTCAACATAGTTTGTAACCTTTGTTCTAATTCTCCAATGCAACCTTGTAATTTTTTTATATCCATTCGCAAAAAATCAATGTTCAATAAAATAATGTCCATAGCATATTTGTTTGATATCATTATAAACCGGGCACAAAATAAGGGGTTTCCTGCAAATAGATTTGGACGTATGTTCGACCTCAGTCCTCTTGGGATTTTGCGGTCTTTATAATACTGCCCCAATGTTGTTAAATGCAATTGTAGACTTGTTAATCATTTTAGATCATTTTCATACTTGCGTTTAGTCTCCACTATAGAAGGTGTTTTTAGAAATGTCGCATCACCTTCCATACCTCCAAGAATACGTTCCTCATTCTCAGCTGTGTAATTGAAGATCCCTGGTTCCAAGGTGTTTCCATCCATGGCCAAAAAAAAATGACTTGCTATAAAGATTGTTAAATATAAATAGTAGAAAAAGTAAGACAGTCTCAATTGTGCAAAAATTACCAGACATAAATACATAGTAAAAAAGGGACAGCACAATAGTTTACAGCGGGTGCCAGGCCTCCATGCAAACAGTCTAATACTTTGCCAAACTAAACAGAAGAAAAAAATTAGAGCAGCACTCCAATTGTTTCAGGTGGAAAAAAGTGAAAAAACTTTATTCTGCCCCACTCATCCTGGGCAACGTTTCGGCTCCTCTTGAGCCTTTGTCAAGCAGTGGGTATTACAATTAAGTGTGCTTTTATAGCCATCTTCAACAGTCTCAAGTGCATACAATCAATATAATTATATTAAAATGTTATAAAAGCAATATATAACCATCAATTTTAAACCCGCGCGTTCCAATTCACCAAACAATTTTGCCCCTATCTACGTAATGGGGAAAAAGTGAAAGGAAACGTTTTGGAGGCAAATTGACAGCTGCCAGATGTGAACAAGTGGGACTTAAAGAGTGAGAGAGATGGCGCCAAAGAGTATATACCGTACAGTTGCTAAGGTGGGGCCCCGACATGGGGCACTCACCACACACGGGGATATGAACACACACACAAAATGCGCCACAAACTACCACGTGCTTGAACACATTTCACCACACATACACCAACCTCGCCACATAAATGTCCAAACACAAAAGTCGCCGCTCAAAACTCACCACGCGCAAAACTCGCCACATGCAAAACTAGGCTCACGCAAAACTAGCCACACGTGCAAAACTCACCTCAAGGAAAACTCGCCACACGCAAAACTGGCGCACGTGGAAAAGTTGCCACATGCACAAAAGTTGCAACACATGCAAAAGTTGCCTCACACAAAGCGTGCACATACTCAAAACGCACCACAAATAAAACTCGCAAAGCGCAAAACTTCCTGCACACAACTTGCTACACTAACCTGTCACATGCAACTCGACACAAAAGTTGCTGCACACATGTCGCCACACAAAACTCATCTCACAAAAGTCGCTACATGCATGTTGCCACACGCAACTCAACACACACAACTTAACACATGAAACTCGCCCTAAAACACACACAAGTCTGGTATTATCCTTCAAAAATTAAAATCTGATTAAAAGCAGACAAACTACAAGAGCAACAACTGTACCATATAGGAAATACGGCAGCTGTCAGTCACATGACCTGTCTATTATGTGTATGTGTGAGCTAATATATACTGCCAGGAGGGAGGGCTTCCTGTTAGCTGGGGATTTATCAGGCTGCCAATTTAGCTTACAAATACTGAGGTAAAAATACTGACCAAATAACGTGTGAACGCGGTCTAATACAGGAGGAGATGACACACAGATATATAATATATACAGGAGGAGATGACATACAGGTACATACTATAAACAGGAGAGATGAAACAGGTATATACTATAAACAGTAGGAGATGACACACAGATATATACTACATACCGGAGGAGATGACATACAGGTATATACTATATACAGGAGGAGATGAGACACACATATATACTATATACAGGGGAGATGACACACAGGTATATACTATATACAGGGGAGATGACATACAGGTACATACTATTTACAGGGGAGATGACACACAGGTATATACTATAAACAGGAGGAGATGACACACAGGTATATACTACATACAGGAGGAGATGACATACAGGTACATACTATATACAGGGGAGATGACACACAGGTATATACTATATACAGGAGGAGCTTACACACAGGTATATACTATATACAGGAGGAGATGACATACAGGTACATACTATTTACAGGGGAGATGACATACAGGTATATACTATATACAGGAGGTGATGACGCACACGTATATACTATATACAGGAGAAGATGACACACTGGTATATACTATATACAGGGGAGATGACATACTGGTACATACTATTTACAGGGGAGATGACACACAGGTATATACTATATACAGGGGAGATGACACACATGTATATACTATATACAGGGGAGATGACACACAGGTATATACTATATACAGGAGGAGATGACACACAGGTATATGCTATACACAGGAGATGACATACAGGTACATACTATAGACAGGAGGAGATGACATACAGGTACATACTATATACAGGGGAGATGACACACAGATATATACTATATACAGGAGGAGATGACACACAGGTATATACTATATACAGGAGGAGATGACACACAGCTATATACTATATACAGGGGAGATGACACACGTATATACTATATACAGGAGGAGATGACACACGGATATATACTATATACAGGAGCAGATGACACACAGGTATATACTATATACAGGAGGAGATGACACACATGTATATTTTTATACAGGAGCAGATGACACACAGGTATATATACTATATACAGGAGGAGATGTCTTACAGGTATATACTATACACAGGAGGAGATTACACACGCATATACTATATACAGGTGGAGATGACATACAGGTACAGTGGGGCAAAAAAGTATTTAGTCAGTCAGCAATAGTGCAAGTTCCACCACTTAAAAAGATGAGAGGCGTCTGTAATTTACATCATAGGTAGACCTCAACTATGGGAGACAAACTGAGAATAAAAAAATCCAGAAAATCACATTGTCTGTTTTTTTATCATTTTATTTGCATATTATGGTGGAAAATAAGTATTTGGTCAGAAACAAAATTTCATCTCAATACTTTGTAATATATCCTTTGTTGGCAATAACAGAGGTCAAACGTTTTCTGTAAGTCTTCACAAGGTTGCCACACACTGTTGTTGGTATGTTGGCCCATTCCTCCATGCAGATCTCCTCTAGAGCAGTGATGTTTTTGGCTTTTCGCTTGGCAACACGGACTTTCAACTCCCTCCAAAGGTTTTCTATAGGGTTGAGATCTGAAGACTGGCTAGGCCACTCCAGGACCTTGAAATGCTTCTTACGAAGCCACTCCTTCGTTGCCCAGGCGGTGTGCTTTGGATCATTGTCATGTTGAAAGACCCAGCCACGTTTCATCTTCAATACCCTTGCTGATGGAAGGAGGTTTGCACTCAAAATCTCACGATACATGGCCCCATTCATTCTTTCATGTACCCGGATCAGTCGTCCTGGCCCCTTTGCAGAGAAACAGCCCCAAAGCATGATGTTTCCACCACCATGCTTTACAGTAGGTATGGTGTTTGATGGATGCAACTCAGTATTCTTTTTCCTCCAAACACGACAAGTTGTGTTTCTACCAAACTGTTCCAGTTTGGTTTCATCAGACCATAGGACATTCTCCCAAAACTCCTCTGGATCATCCAAATGCTCTCTAGCAAACTTCAGACGGGCCCGGACATGTACTGGCTTAAGCAGTGGGACACGTCTGGCACTGCAGGATCTGAGTCCATGGTGGCGTAGTGTGTTACTTATGGTACCCCTTGTTACATTGGTCCCAGCTCTCTGCAGTTCATTCACTAGGTCCCCCCGCGTGGTTCTGGGATTTTTGCTCACCGTTCTTGTGATCATTCTGACCCCACGGGGTGGGATTTTGCGTGGAGCCCCAGATCGAGGGAGATTATCAGTGGTCTTGTATGTCTTCCATTTTCTAATTATTGCTCCCACTGTTGATTTCTTCACTCCAAGCTGGTTGGCTATTGCAGATTCAGTCTTCCCAGCCTGGTGCAGGGCTACAATTTTGTTTCTGGTGTCCTTTGACAGCTCTTTGGTCTTCACCATAGTGGAGTTTGGAGTCAGACTGTTTGAGGGTGTGCACAGGTGTCTTTTTATACTGATAACAAGTTTAAACAGGTGCCATTACTACAAGTAATGAGTGGAGGAAAGAGGAGACTCTTAAAGAAGAAGTTACAGGTCTGTGAGAGCCAGAAATCTTGATTGTTTGTTTCTGACCAAATACTTATTTTCCACCATAATATGCAAATAAAATGTTAAAAAAACAGACAATGTGATTTTCTGGATTTTTTTTTCTCAGTTTGTCTCCCATAGTTGAGGTCTACCTATGATGTAAATTACAGACGCCTCTCATCTTTTTAAGTGGTGGAACTTGCACTATTGCTGACTGACTAAATACTTTTTTGCCCCACTGTATATACTATAGAAAAGAGGAGATGACACATAGGTATATAGAGGAGGAGATGACATACAGCAGGTATATACTATATACAGGGGAGATGACATACAGGTATATACTATGTACAGGAGATTACATACAGGTATATACTATATGTAGGAGATGACATACAGGTATATAGTATACTAGATCTTGGCCTGATTCTAACGCATCGGGTATTCTAGAATATGCATGTCCACATAGTATATTGCCCAGTCACGTAGTATACTGCCCAGCCACATACTGTATTGCCCAGCCACGTACTATATTGCCCAGCCACGTACTATATTGCCCAGCCATGTAGTATATTGCCCAGCCACATAGAATATTGCCCAGCCACGTACTATATTGCCCAGCCACATACTATATTGCCCAGCCACGTACTATATTGCCCAGCCACGTAGTATATTGCCCAGCTGCGTAGTATCTTGCCCAGTCGTGTAGTATATTGGTCAGCCACGTAGAATATTGCCCAGCCACGTAGAATATTGCCCAGCCATGTACTATATTGCCCAGCCACGTACTATATTGCCCAGCCATGTACTATATTGCCCAGTCACATAGTATATCGCCCAGCCCCGTAGTATATTGCCCAGCGACATAGTATATTGCTCAGCGACGTAGTTTATTGCACAGACGTAGTATATTGCCCAGTCACGTAGTATATTGCACAGCGACATAGTATACAGCACAGGGCCACGTAGTATATTGCCCAGCCACGTAGTATATTGCCCAGCCACGTAGTATATTGCCCAGCCACGTAGTATATTGCCCTGTCACATAGTATATTGCCCAGCCACGTAGTATATTGCCCAGCGACGTAGTATACAGCACAGAGCCACGTAGTATATTGCCCAGCTACGTAGTATATTGCCCAGTCACGTATGTAACAGGTTAAAAAATAAAAAAGAAACCTATACTCACCCTTCGAAGAGCCCGTTGTAGTTCCGGCGCTTGTGTGCGGTGCACCCGGCAGCTTCCGGTCCCAGGATTGATATGAGCACAGGACCTGTGATGACGTCTCGGTCACATGACCGTGACGTCATGGAAGGCCCTTCTCCCATAGCATCTTTGGAAGCGGAAGCTGCAGCTTGCAGTGCCGAGGAGAAGACGCGACGGCGGAGGGTGAGAATAAGGTTTTTTTTATTATTATTATTATTTTTAACATTAGATCGTTTTACTATTGATGCTGCATACGCAGCATCAATAGCAAAAAGATGGTCACACAGGGTTAATAGCTGCATAACCGGAGTGCGTTACACCGCTCTCCAGTAACGCTGGCATTAACCCTGTGTGAGGGCTGACTGGAGGGGACTATGGAGCGGGAACTGACTGACTGCAGGGAGGAAGGAGTGGTGATATTGTATTATTTATAAGTGCTAGATTAGAGCTAAGTAACAAGGAATATCACCTTGTTTCAGCGGTATTTCTTTATAATACCTGAGATATGCATTTTTTCTATGTTTGCCTCTTCCAAGATGGCGTTGAGGAGAGGATATAGTGCGAGTGCGCATGCGCACCTATAAAAATGCCACACAATGTTTTTTATTGGCTGTTAGTCCTTGTGATGCTAAGGAAACATTCAGACATGCGCAGTAGCTATAGGTGAACGCTGGGATAAGCGGTGATGGCATCCTCCATGCTGACATGCGTGATCCCCGACAGGTATAATACTTAATTTTAATTATGTATGCAGCTGCGATCAGATGTTATGCGGATAAGCATTGCAGCAATCACATGGTAACACTAGAATATTTGTCATGGAGTAAAATAATGTTTTGGCACCAAAGCACTTTATGTATGAAGCTCAGCTTTATAAATTATATGGTTATGTATTGTTTTTATAACATTTCAAGATAATTATATTGATTGTATGCACTTGAGACTGTTGAATATGGCTATAAAAGCACACATAATTGTAATACCCACTGCTTGACAAAGGCTCAGGAGGAGCCGAAACGTTGCCCAGGATGAGTGGGGCAGAATAAAGTTTTTTCACTTTTTTCCACCTGAAACAATTGGAGTGCTGCCTTCATTTTTTTTCTTCTATCCATAGATCTATCTATCTATTATCTATCTATTATCTATCTACAGATCTATCTATTATCTATCTATTATCTATCTATTATCTATCTATTATCTATCTATCTATAGATCTATCTATCTATTATCTATCTATCGATCTATTTATCTATCTATCAATAGATTTTACTATCTATAGGTCTATCTATCTATCTACATCTGTGGGTGTAAACATTATTCTTCAATGGAGTATGTAAATGAAGAGGTTGGACAAGAAATGGACAAGATCTTTATTTAGCCTACAAAAATGCATACAAATCTGCATGGGAAAAAAATGCATGAAAATCCGCATCAAAAACACACAAAAAAAACGCATCAAATCCACGCAAATTTTTACCTGCATTTTCTGCCAAGAGATGCAGAATCTGTGCAGAAAATTCCACAGGCAAATCTGCAACGTCTGCAAATCTCCTGCGGATTCGCAGCGTTTTTTTCCGCGCAGAAACGCTGCAGATCCGCAAGTGATTTACAGTACAATATAAATCAATGGCAAAGAAAATGCTGTGCTAATGGTGCGGAAAAATCCGCATGGAAAATGCAGCAGATTCAAAAAATGACCCTGTCAATCCTTTTTGCGGATCTGCTGCTTTTCTGCACTCATTCCTAACATTCATCCGCAAGGAAAAAAAAGGAAGAAATCTTCACAAAATCCGCAGCAATTCCATAAAAAAAAGCAAAAAAATGACAAAAAAAGCGCAGATACTGACCTGCGTTTTCTGCCAAGAAATGCAGAATCTGCACAGAAAATTCCACAGTTAAATCCGTAACGTGTGCATATAGCCTTACAGTTTGTGACATGTTCCCTTTAATTGTGTGGTTATACTGCCTGACCACACGTTCTATGTGCATAATCGCTTTTATGATAGCAAAGACTGTCATTGTTATTATTAGCACATGTCCTGTTTATACAGATAATGTGCTGCTGAGAATAATAATTTTTAAGCAAGCTTAAAAATAATTTCAAAGAAACAAGAAAAACAGCAGCAGCACTCCAAATATTGGTGGAAAAACAATCTTAGTCCTTTATTGCATAATAAAAATTATGGACAAGGTATTGCGGGTAAACAAGTGCAGATTATGCAGGCAAATGAAGCAGGACGACGGCCGTTTCGCACAATAAGCGCTTCCACGGGTCCAGAGCGCTTATTGCGCGAAACGGCCATCGTCCGGTTTCATTTGCCTGCATAATCTGCACTTGTTTACCCGCAATACCTTGTCCATGATTTTTATTATGCAATAAAGGACTAAGGTTGTTTTTTCACCAATATTTGGAGTGAACAGGTTTTCTTGTTTCTTTGGACTTTTCATGCACTTTTTCACAGCAAGCACCTCCAGCAAGGTGAAGGTTTCTGGAATGTGTCTGTGATTCAGAGTTTATTCATCCTTTAACAGTGAGTACTAAGAGCGGTTTTTCTCAGTGCCATTCATATTTTTCTTACTGATTTAAAAATCATTTCACCTGACAAACGAGTATTTTACACAATTGCTCAATTTTGCCCAATTGAAAACAGCGTTCCCGGGATAATTGGCCAGTGTACAGGCACTCTAAGGCCAGTCTCACACGTCCAGATATTTCCGGGACGTGAAGAAACGGTTCCGGAGCTATCCGTGTCCGTGTGTCCGTGTGTGCACGTAGGCCATCCGTGTGTCATCCGTGTGCTGTCCATGTTTATCGTCCGTGTGCTGTCCGTGTGTCCGTGTATTGAAACAATTTGTTTAAATTTTAATCCTATGACTTTAAAAAAAGCACACGGACAGCACATGGACAGCACACGGACGGCATCCGTGTGCGATACGTGTTTACAGGCACCCATTGACTTTAATGGGTCCGTGTGATCCGTGCGCTCCCACGAACACTGACATGTATCCGTGTTTTGCACACGGACACACAGTCCATGAAAACACGCTGATATCTGTAGAGACACATTTATTTTAATGTGTCAATGTGTGTCAGTGTCTCCGGTACGTGAGGAAACACGTACCGGAGCCACTGACGTGTGAAACCGACCTAAGGCCGGGATCACACATGCCGCATAGCAATACATGCAGCCGTATGCTCCGCTCCTGAGTGACTGCGGCAATGCCGGGTATTAACATGTGAGACTCGACCATATTTCTCACATGTGTGATCCTGGCCTAAGGAAGCACCTTGAAATTACTGAAAGGACAATCAGCTGTTTTTTTTGTTGTTGTTCCTTCTCTATTACCTCATAGTCCAGTCAAAAACATTTAATGAATGAGCTGCTAGGCAACTGTAGAAATGTAAATCAAAGACCAAGAATATATAAATATCACTAAGACAATTAATAAATGAGTGACACACACATTAGATTAAAATCTTCTGCACCCAGCCAAGCATTAAGTGTGTATGGGGGTGTTCCACATTATCACTATGAAGAAGAAGTGGATTGAAGGTGACACAACCATCTGGTGAAATAAAGAATCTGTAATCCATAATTATTCACTCTAAGAAACACTGCCTACATGGGAATTGGATGGACATGCATCTCTATAACAAATACATACTGTATATATTGATATAATGAAAAACAGCCATGCATTAATAAATATAAAATTAATTATTTTAGTAGTTCATGCCATTGGGATATTTTGTTTTGAGGGTTAAAAACAATAAAGCTTAACGCATGGATAATTTTTCTGCCAATTAACTCCTCTTGTAGGTTGTGTTACCTTTTCAGTGCCAAAAACCTTGGTTTAGAAAACGTTGTTGTTGTGTATTCTTTTCAATCTTTTTATTGAACATTTTAAACATTTTTAGAAGGGGAAGGAGGGAAAGGAAAGGGTAAAAGGACAAAAGGGGAAAGAAGGGAACATGAAGGACCTGCAAGTCCTTGTGAACAATCACAATATTGTATACATAAAAACAGAACTTTATTAAGTTTGGGAGAACAATTCTATCCATCTGGATCATTTTCTAGAATATTTTTCAAATTTATTATCAATCAGGGCCAACTTACAGTGCCGGCAAAAAAAATCTTTACACTTGCGCAGCAAAAAAAAAACTTCACATGTAAAATCCACATCATAATTTCACTTTTTAAAAGTGTACACAATGGGGGAGATAATAAAAAACTGTCTAATATTAAAGCTGGCTTTGTTGCAAATATCAACCAATCAATGCTCAGTTTTCACTTCTCTGGTAAAGCGAAAGCTGCACTCTGACTGGTTGTTATGTGCAGCTCAGCCAGTTTTGCTATTAGGCAGTCTTTTATTATCTCCCTCAGTTTTTTATTATCTCCCACAATGGGTCGAAAAAAGCTTAAAATGGAAGAGAAATCCCGTGCCTTGACTCTGCTCGAGAAGGGGGATTCGGTGATTGCTGTAGCTAGAGATCTGGGAGTGTCAAGAGAAGCAATTTATCAACTGAAGCGGTCAACGGCATCATTGCCTCCTGGGATGGTACCGCAGAGGAAGTCAGGCTCTGGCGCACCTAAGAAGACTTCACCAAGGACTGATAAGCTTCTGAAGCGTGAAGTGATGTCACATCCTTCTATAACTGCCGTTGAACTAAAAAACAAGTGCCCTATGCTCCTCCAGAACATCGCAACTAGGACAATTTGTCACCGCCTGCAGAAGGACCTGGGTCTACCAAGTTGCCGTGCCGCAAAGAAGCCCCTGCTCACAGCAGCAATGAAGAAGAAAAGGCTTGCCTTTTGTAAGAAATATCAAGATTGGACATCTGAAGAGTGAAAGAAAGTGATGTTTAGTGATGAGAGCACTTTCAGGCTGGTCAGGGGAGGCTCAAAGATCGTGCGTCGTCCGAGTACCATGTCACGGTATGACCCAAAATATACAGTTAAGACTGTTAAACACCCTGACAGTGTGACGGTGTGGGGTGTTAGATCCATGCCTAAACGACTGCAGATGGTGATAAAATGTAAGGGTGACATGACAAAATACTAATTGTAATAAAATATCCACAATAAAACATTTGAATCCACTTGAATATTAAGATTTTGTGGTTTCATTGAACTTGTAAAGATTTTTTTTGCCGGCACTGTATGTTCATAAGAATTATGAGTGTGGATTTTATCCACAATATCCTGAAATAAAGGGGGATCTGATCTCTTCCAATGATAAACAATAGAATTTTTGGTAATAAGCAGGATGTCAGTAATAATCGCCACCAAGGATGGTGAGATTGATTGGGTGTCCAAAGACAATAAAGCCAGTTGTGGAGATAATGTGATATCTGTGGAATGAATTTTATTAATTAAGTTCGATATATTCGTCCATAGGGGTCTAATATAAGGGCAATGCCACAAAATATGAACTAAACTGCCACGATGACCACATCCCCTCCAACAATCTGGTGAATAAGACATTAATTTTTGCCAATCTGGCGGAGGTAAAGTACTAACGAGTCAGAATTTTATGATGGGTCTCTGGGAGCGATATAGCAATGGTGGAGGCATGTAGAAAATGCCACCTCCCAATCTATAGTATTGGGATTTAAGTGAAGCTCTGATTCCCAGATTTCAGAAACATATTAACATTCTCTTTTAAAGTCAAATATTGACAAAATGTTGTTGTGTATTCTAACAAACCGTATAGCAGCTCTCTATGTAGATGTTGTCAAGGAAAATATCAATCGGGCATTCCCAGTCCTAACACCTGATCCTTTTGATCTCCCTTGAACTAATAGTCACCAGAGACATTTTATATGCTAATTACCTCTTCAGAGAGAAAGAGGACTTGAACTCTATAGCGCCACCTAGCAGCAACCCTACAAGTCACAGTCAACCCTTTAATGAGCCTTGCAATATGACTTAGGATAAAAGCCAAATCAGAATCTCACTATACCACAAGAAATGTGATGCCGCGCTTAGGGGTTAGGTGCCAAGTGGTGCTGATTGAGTGTAGTTAGCAACTGAGCACTGTAAGCATAGAAAACAATGGCAGGAAATAGATAATGAAAGGTTCCCCTTAATTGAGTAACTGTAATGGACCCACAACCATGCAGGTCAGTGCTTACCCCGCTGATGGTGCACGTGTGGACTTGGTACCACGATGCCTCTGGGAGGTGTGTCCGGTTGGCGTGGGTATGTCGGTGGGGAAGGAAAAAAATCTCTAGTCCGCTGCTAACTGCTGTGGAGTATGAAGGAGAAGAAGCGGAGGCGTGTGGCAGCTGACGCGACACCAAGGGAGCCCCGGCCGAAGGCGTCCCTGGTTACCGCTAGATAGAGATGGCTGCCAGTGCCTGCTCGCGCGTGCCTAACCTGTGACGTCACAAAGGTACGGAGCGGCGTTGGAGCCAAGAAGGAGAGAGTGACCTAACCAACGCGTTTCAAAGCAATATGCAAATTGCCTCTTCAGAGAGAAAGAGGACTTGAACTCTATAGCGCCACCTATTGGAAGCAGCGATCCTACAAGTCACAGTCAACCCTTTAACGAGTCTTGCAATATGACTTAGGATAAGAGCCAAATCAGAATCTGAATTCGCAGACACGGTGTTTCGGGCTGTTGGCCCTAGTCAGTGCAAAGTATGAGATCTGATTTGGCAAGGTGAGAGGCTCTGGACTGAGGTGTAAGGGTAAGGTTTCTCCTTGTGGAGAATGACATACCAGCTCTTGCTTGTCAAGGTAAGGAGGCTTATTCGCCATGCAATACTCCTCTGGGAAATTTAATATGCAAATTGCCTCTTCAGAGAGAAAGAGAGCTTGAACTCTATAGTGCCACCTGTTGGAAGTAGCGATTCTACAAATCACAATCAACTCTTTAACGAGTCTTGCAATATGACTTAGGATAAAAGCCAAATCAGAATCTCAATTTGCAGACACGGTGTGTCAGGCTATTGGCCCTTGTCAGTGCAAAGTATGAGATCTGATTTGGTGAGGTGAGCTTACTCTGATATACCAACTGCGAATAAAAAATTGGAGGAGCATGCATGTGTTTTTGGGAGTCAAGAGAGGTAGCAGTCGGTCACATGTTATCTATGGTGTTTGGGCATCTTTAGAGATAAAACCTGAAGTCTGAGGTTGTTGTCTTTTTACTAGTTCACTACATTGAAAGAAACAGAAGAATCTACTAGTTATAATTGTGGCTTATAATTGTGTTATTTACCACTTTACATTTATATCCATCTGCTTCCTTTTTGCATGCCATCTTAACCCCTTAGTGACCGAGCCAATTTTGAAAATTCTGACGACTGTCACTTTATGGTGCTATAGCTCTGTAACGCTTCAGCGTATTCCACTGATTCTGAGAATGTTTTTTTCATAACATATCGTACTTCATGTTAGTGGTAAAATTTCTTCTATAAGACTTGCGGTTATGTATAAAAAAAAACAGAAATTTAACAAAAATTTGGAAAATTTTGTAATTTTCACACTTTTAATTTTTTTGTCTTTAAATCAGAGAGTCATGTCAAACAAAATAGTTAATAAATAACATTTCCCACAAGTCTACTTTACATCAGCATAATTTGGGAAACATATTTTGTTTGTTAGGAAGATATAAGGGTTAAAAGTTGACCAGCGATTTCTAATTTTTCCAGTAAACTTTACAAAACCATTTATTTAGGGACCACATCACATGTGAAGTGACTTTCAAGGGTCAATATGACAGGAAATACCAAATAGTAACAACATTCTAAATACTGCATCCCTCAAGGTGCTCAAAACCACGTTCAAGAAGTTTATTAACCCTTCAAGTGCTTCACCTGCCTAAACAATGGAAACCTCCCAATTCTAACTCCAACCCTAACACAACTCTAAACCCAACGCTAACCCCAGCACACCCCTAACCATAACCCTAATCCCAACCCTAACCACAACACAGCGCTAACCCTAACCACAACCCTAATCACAACACAACCCTAACCTCAACACAAACCTAACCCCAAACCCTAACCCCTAGCCCTAATACGACCCTAACCCCAACACAGGCTAACCCCAACCCAACCTTAAACCAACACAACCCTAATCCTAATCCAACCCTAACCCCAGCTCTAATGCCAACCCTAAACCCAACCCCAACCCTAACAGCAAATAATGGAAAATATTACATTTTTTTATTTTACTATTTTTACCTAACTAAGGGTATAACAAAGGCTATTTTATTTACATTTTTTTATTTTGATCACTGTGATTGGGTCTATCACAGTGATCAAAATGAACCAATAGAAAAAATCTCCTATTGTTGTCGGATACTGGCCGTCAGATCTCATCAGGCACATTGCGCATGCACCCGCCATTTTCTTCCAGGAAGATGACATGGAGGGCCAGGGGACGGAGGCGGAGGATCCAGGGATGGTGGAGGAACCGGGAAACTCTCTCCTCTGGTATGCTAGATCATATGAGATACAAAGTAGACACAGGAGTAAGACTAGGTATTACATATAAAGGAATAGCCAATGTATCAATAGTCCACTCATAAATGAATCTCAAATAGTAAACCCGGCCACCACCTGTGTCAAAAAGGTATAGTGGAACCACTACAAGAAAAGAAGAAACATGCACCGAATATGAATCATGCCAGAACAGAAGAAGGATGTCAGGGAATATTTTAAATATATCACTTTTATTTATGTATAGTAACAGACAGTAACCAATAAAATATTAAATAATTCGGTGCATGTTTCTTTAGATCATATGAGAGGAGAGAGAAATGAATCTGACTTTTTTGTGATCGCCATTATTCAGTGAATAACGGCATTCACATGACGGGACGATCAACACTGATCCAAATCATGTTCTCTAGGGTCTCAGGTACCCCAGGTAGCCAAGATCTCAGAGATTTTCTGACACCCGATGTTTACCCTGGTTACCAGCGAAGACATCGCTGAATCGGCGTCACACACGCCGATTCAGCGATGTCTGCGGGAAGTCCAGTGACGAAATAAAGTGCTGGACTTTCTGCAGCGACCAACGACATCACAGCAGGATTTTGATCACTGCTGTGTGTCAAACTGAACGATATCGCTAGCCAGGACGCTGCAACGTCACGGATCGCTAGCGATATCGTTCAGTGTGACGGTACCTTTAGTTAATGACCTCAGGTTAGCATCCTCAATAATCAGAACCTCCCACTCCCGTCTCCAAGACTTTACACGTGCTGCGCCGATTCTTCACCTAACGATCCCTGTGTGACCTATTTAGGAAAAAAAAAAACAGGTTCCTCGAATCATGTTCTCATTCACTTTATGCAGTTAATAGCCCTCTGTGTCTTTACTGCTACATACTTAGGCAGTTAACTGGTTCATGCAGCTTTACATGAACACCCGAGCCTTACACTATGGCCGGTCCGAATAACTAAAGCAATTGTTACCATCCACCTCTCGTCTCTCCCCTTTTCCCCATAGTTTGTAAGCTTGCGAGCAGGGGCCTCATTCCTCCTGGTATCTGTTTTGAACTCTATTTCTGTTATGCTGTAATGTCTATTGTCTGTACAAGTCCCCTCTATAATTTGTAAAGCGCTGCGGAATATGTTGGCGCTATATAAATAAAAATTATTATTATTATTATACAGTTGTCTATTTACATTTGAAACAAGAAGTTTACATGCACTAAATAAAAAGACAAATATGCATGTGTTTCTCAATATCTGACATGAAATAAGAATAAACCTTTCCTATATTAGGTCAATTAGAATTACCATAATTATTAATATTTGCCAAATGCCATAATAATGAGAAAGAGAGAATGTTTTAAGGCATTTTTATTACTTACTGCAAAGTCAAAAGTTTACATACACTAAGATTACTATGCCTTTAACCCCTTAACGACCAGAGGTATTTTTTGTTTTTGCATTTTCATTTTTTGCTCCCCTTCTTCCCAGAGCCATAACTTTTTTTATTTTTTGGTCAAAATGGCCACATGAGGGCTTGTTTTTGCAAGACGTCCAAAAGGATAACACGTCACTCCTATTGATGGTAATGGTGCACAGATGAGGGTTGCCAACCCCAATACAAATAATCATGAAAAAATCCGGCACTCGAAGAAAAAAACTCTTTTGAATATTTTTATTAAATCATAAATCCCAGTATATTTCAATGTAACGTTTCAGTCATTTTGACCTTCATCAGACTAGGCGAAAGAAATGAACAAAAAAGAAAACTCAATAATATAACAAAAATATACAATCCAATATGTACACAATCATAGATATATACCCATGTTTTGTCTCAATATAACTATTAGTACATGTATATCTGCAGATCACACAAATATCACCATTATTACAAGGAAGATCACTCATTTGCATAAGGGTCCAATATCATACGAGAGCTTTTCCATATCCATCTTAATATCGAGAATTAAGAATATTTCGGGTATTGAATACTAATAAAATAATCCCCCATTTCATGAGAATATACAAAAAATGACAAGAGATGGAAAAAAGATCGCTTACCAGATAATTATACAATTTATAAGAAACACTGTGATTAGAGTGGGCCCAATAATCAGTTAGAGGGCTCCAAGGAATTACTGAAACAAAGAAACATAAGGATATAATATAGACAGCCAAAATCGCTACCAAAAAGCTCCCTATTGCATATCACTATATCTTACCACTACAAGTTCCGTGAACAAAAATCCGGAAAGACATAATCATTAAACCGGCGGATAAAGGGGGTGCTATAGTGATTATGGATTATTCCTTTTATCGTTCTGAAATATTATCCCAACTGTCTAACAGGGAGGTTTACTTACCTTTAGATAACAATCCTACATCACTAATTAAAGAAAAAATAACTTCTGTTTTGGAGAAGGCTTTGGCATCACACATTATTGATAAAAAGACAAAAGAATTTCTGACAAAGGAATACCCAATTATTCCTGTGTTCTATGTATTGCCTAAAATACATAAGAATATAACTAAGCCCCCCGGTAGGCCGATCGTTGCATCGACAGATTCAATCTTGTCACCATTATCGATCCTGTTGGAAAAAATATTGACACCCTTAGTCAAGGATACACAGGCCTTTTTATTAGATACAGGGGCCTTTCTGAAAATCATGAAGGATATAGGTACACTCCCAGAGGGTACACTGTTGGTGACCCTGGATGTCAACAATTTATACACGTCCATTCAGCATGTGAAGGGAATTAGGGCAACTGAACGCATACTTAGAGATTCTCAAAGAGAATTGGAGACATGTCCTGTGGCCTGATGAAACTAAAATTTAACTTTTTAGGCATAATGGCCATCGTTACGTTTGGAGGATAAAGCTTGGAAGACTAAGAAGAACATCCCAACTTTGAAACACGATGGTGGTGTTAGGGCCAGCGGAACGCACCAAATAATAAGATAGAATAAGGTGCGTTTGCAGCCCGGGGTCCACCGTGCAGAGATGGAACCTGCTGCCAAGTAATGATGGACTATATGGCGGTACAATGTGAATACACACACGGGTTAACTTCACCCTGTGTGAAGGAAGCAAACCCTGTTGCGTCACAGGGCCGCAGTACCGCACGTAACAAAACTAATAATTAAATAGCACGAGAGTGCCAACTGTGCCGTACTGGCGGACGCCACTAACCACCCAGACTTGGGCTAAAGAAGCGCTCTAATGGCACGTGGCGCCATACTGGCGGTCACAGCAGTAGGCTCTGTTTCGTGTGTTAACGCTGTGAGTTCAGCCGGGCGCTAGATTGCAGCCATACACCTTACGCGAACAGTCATACACAAGGGATGGGTTTTTTAAGGAACGACTTGCACTCATCAACACACACACGATTACAATTGTATACTAGCGCATGGCCGTGCGGTCATGCAAACCTTATATAGCTGCAGCATGTACCTGACCTTCCCAGAAGGGCCAATGGGAGGCTGCCACAGAAGTTGAGCACCTTCAGGACCTTCCTGGGGGACCAATGGGATTTGCTGCAGTATCTGAGCATGTGACCCTCGATCTCCAACGGGAGACCTTGCCCTGGGCATGCTCAAAAGGGGAAAAGCAGGACTTAGTCCCAAAGGCGTCTGCTCGCCGCTGCCCAGCACTGGCTTCAATGGCAGAAGCAGGAAAAGCAGCAGTAACCCTATGCACAGAGTGAGACTGAGCAAGACGCTGTGACCGACGTCTCCGCTGAGCAGACTCCACTGCGGCTGGAGAAGAATGGGAGACCGCAGCAGAGATGGTTCGAGATTCCCCCTGTGCAGAGGCGGGAACTCGAAACCTAACATTACCCCCCTCCTAGGGCCCCCCTTCCTTGGACCTCGCTACGCTCGAAGGCAGCAATGAGCTGTGGAGCTCGAATGTGTTCAGCAGGCTCCCAGGACCTGTCCTCTGGGCCATAACCCTTCCAATCCACCAAATAGAATTTTTTGCCACGTACCACCTTGCACCCCAAAATAGCGTTCACCTCGTAATCGTCCATAGACGAACCCGATGTCCCGGCAGATGACTCGGAAAACCGGGACATGTATACGGGTTTCAAGAGGGACACATTAAAGGTGTCGGTGATACCCAAGCGTGGAGGAAGGGCCAGATGGTAGACCACAGAATTAACCTGTTCGAGGACCTTGAAGGGACCTAAGTAGCAAGGTGCAAACTTAGTGGACTCAACACGCAGCCTGATGTTTTCGGAGGAGAGCCACACTAAGTCGCCAGGAGCAAAGGTCGGAGCGGGGCGCCGATGAGCATCGGCGGAGGACCTCATTCTCTCCTTGGAGTCAGCGGAAGACACGGGCATGGGCACAGGGACACGCGGATGCTGGCCGTAATTTAGGAGGAACGGAGTCTGACCGGTGGAGTTGGCTACGACGTTGTTAAGCGCAAACTCTGCCCACGGTAGCAAGGATGCCCAGTCATCCTGCCTGGCAGAAACAAAATGTCGTAAATATGTGACCAGGGTCTGGTTGGCCCTCTCTACCAACCCATTCGTCTCGGGATGATATGCTGAAGAGAGATTCAACTCAATACTGAGTAGACGACAAAGCTCTCTCCAGAATCGAGACGCAAACTGGGGACCCCGATCACTAACAATTTTGTCTGGCATACCATGTAGGCGAAAGATATGTTTGATGAACAACACAGCCAGAGCCCGTGCAGAAGGTAGCCGTGGAAGAGGCACCAAGTGCACCATTTTGGAAAAATGGTCAGTGATCACCCAGATAATGGTGCAGTTACGAGACTTGAGTAAGCCCACCACAAAATCCATCCCGACCATCTCCCAGGGCCTGTCCTCCGCCACCGGCATGGGGTAAAGCAACCCAGCTGGCCGTTGCCGAGGAGACTTGTTCTTGGTGCAGAAGACACATGCCCGAACATAGTCTGCGACGTCACGAGCCATATGTGGCCACCAGTACGTCCTCGCCAAGAGCTCAGATGTCCTCTTGGTCCCAAAGTGTCCACCCACCATGGACGAGTGAGCCCAAGAGAGAACCTCCGGTCGCAAATTAGATGGAACAAAAGTCTTGCCTGGGGGCACAGACTCTAGCGAAACCGGAGCCACCGTTCTCAGGCTCTCTGAAGGGACAATAAGCCGAGGCTCCTCTGATGATGATGATACTACAGAGCTTTCGTTTAATGTGACCGGTTTCCTCTGCCTGTAGACACGTCGCGCATCTGCGGCCAGGATCAGCCAAACGATCCACTGCGCCTGCGTGGAATTTGCGCAGGCGCAGTAAATCAGACCACCACCACCTTTGTGCAGACAGATAGCGGCGGTCACATTAAAACTGTGCATGCGCGTCCCCCTGTGCAAAGATCGCGGCAGTCAGTGGATCATTTGGCTGATCCCGGCGGCGTGTTCGCGATGGTGTTCCACTGGTGGTACCGCACAAGAGGCTGCGTATGGCATATACAGTGTGTTTGTATGTGTGTGTGGTGCGTACGGTGTATACAGTGTGTGTGTGTGGTGCGACGGTGCGCGCAAGAGGCTGGTACCACCAGAAGTTTCCATATTGAGGTTTCCATCACTTGGGTGTCCCAATATGAAGGTTGGTGAACTTCCGCCACTTGGAATTCTTGGATCCGGACACATCTGGACGGAACAGGATGTGAAGACATTAAAGGTCAGTATATATTAAGATTGCACATCCTTCCATGTCTGACTGACAGATTTTTCCACACATATGAATATTGTTGGGTAACTGATTACGTTTCGTTAGTTTTGGTATTATCTCCTGCTTCGGAAAAGCAAATATTTTATCCATGGACAGTCCAGCTGAGAGTCCAGAAAGCTGTTTAGTAAAAAATAACATTTGATCTGTTTTAGTTGGGGGTGATGAAAGTAACATTTTAATAAGAGTCATCCCCTCTGCCCTGTAAACTGCTGGGATACCTTCATTCTTGACATTGACTTGCAAATATATTTTACAGGAATCTTGTAATTCTTATTGTCATGCAACACTGCTAATGCCTTTAATCTCTTCCCCACTGTGGATACCACTAATCCATTTACCTTGTCACACTTTAATCTTTCAAAAAAATTCGAGTTCCTAATAAAAGCTGTAACACTGAGGTCTGTGTTATAGGACCAAAATCACATCAAATACAAAAAAACACTTTTATTTTTCAGTAGATAGTGTTGAAAATACATTTTTGTTAACCCCTTAGTGACGGAGCCAAATTTTTGAAATCTGACCAGTGTCACTTTATGTGGTAATAACTCTGCAACGCTTCAACAAATCCCAGTGATTTTGTGACACATTATACTTTATGATAATGGTAAATATAAGTCAAAACGTTTTGTGTTTATTTATAAAAAATATCAAAAATTTGAGAAAAATGCTAAAAAATTAGCAATTTTCAAAATTTGAATGATTATCCCTTTAATCCAGATAGCCATACCACAGCAAACCATTAATAAATAACATTTCCCACATGTCGGCTTTGCATCAGCATCATTTGTAAAATGTTATTTTATTTTCTTAGCATTTTAGGAGGTTTAAAAATGTAGCAGCATATTTTTCATTTTTTCAAGGAAATTTACTAAATTTATTTTTTTAGGGACTTATCCATGTTTGAAGTGACTTTAGGGGTCTCATATATTTGGAAACCCCCAAACGTGATACCATTTTAAAAACAGCACCCCCTGACATATCGAAAACTGTTGTCAGGTAGTTTATTAACCCTTCAGGTGCTTTACAGGAATTAATGCAAAATGGTATGACAGAAATGAAAATGTGTATTTTTACCACCTAAATGCCTCTAACTTCTGAACAGATTACAACAGCCGTCAGACTCTAAAGGTACTGTCACACTAGACGATATCGCTAGCGATCCGTGACGTTGCAGCGTCCTCGCTAGCGATATCGTCCAGTGTGACAGGCAGCAGCGATCAGGCCCCTGCTGGGAGATCGCTGGTCGGGGAAGAAAGTCCAGAACTTTATTTCGTCGCTGGACTCCCCGTAGACATCGCTGAATCGGCGTGTGTGACACCGATTCAGCGATGTCTTTGCTGGTAACCAGGGTAAACATCGGGTAACTAAGCGCAGGGCCGCGCTTAGTAACCCGATGTTTACCCTGGTTACCATCCTAAAAGTAAAAAAACAAACACTACATACTTACCTACAGCCGTCTGTCCTCCAGCGCTGTGCTCTGCTCTCCTCCTGCTCTGGCTGTGAGCGTCGGTCAGCCGGAAAGCAGAGTGCTGACGTCACCGCTCTGCTTTCCGGCTGCCCGGCGCTCACAGCCAGACCAGAGAAGCAGAGCGCCGAGGACAGACAGCGGAAGGTAAGTATGTAGCGTTTGTTTTTTTACTTTTTAGGATGGTAACCAGGGTAAACATCGGGTTACTAAGCGCGGCCCTGCGCTTAGTTACCCGATGTTTACCCTGGTTACCGGGGACCTCGGGATCGTTGGTCGCTGGAGAGCTGTCTGTGTGACAGCTCTCCAGCGACCAAACAGCGACGCTGCAGCGATCCGGATCGTTGTCGGTATCGCTGCAGCGTCGCTATGTGTGACGGTACCTTAAGGCCGCTATTTGGTCATGAATTTCCATGGCAAACATCAGGACCACAAAATCATGATCTGAGGGCACCAATTGGGATAAAGAGGAAGCCCTCACACTCTGTTAACCATATATATTGATGTAGTCACTATTTACAGCAGTATCTAAGGGGTTAAACAGAGTTGGACGGTGCAAACACTTATCGTGGCTGATGCAGAAAGTTGTCAGCTATAGTATACAACCGACAGCTGCTGGATTGTTACCTGTATGGGGAGGCTATTCTCTTATATGTCAGGACAGTTAAAAGGCGTATTGGCTGTCATTAAGTGGTTAAACCTACTGATTATTTACAACCCCTAATCTAAGGCTATGTGCCCACGTTGCAGAAATGCTGCAGAAATGTCCACAGCATTTCTGCAACTTCCTGCCGCGGGTAAAACGCATTAGGAATTCTTGCGCTTTACAAGGGATTTGAAGCATCGCTTGAAAAAGTGATTGACAGGTTGGTCACACTTGTCAAGCATAGTGCTTGACAAGTGTGACCAACTTTTTACTATTGATGCTGCATAGGCAAAAGATAGAATGTTAAAAATAACTAGATGGGCATTTCCTAAAGGAAATACATGGTGCTTGAACAGCGCTGCTAGCTTTACAGCAGCACTTACTTATCACACACAGGACGGGGGGCACTTATTTATCACACACAGGACGGGGGGCACTTACTTATCACACACAGGATGGGGGCACTTACTTATCACACACAGGACGGGGGGCACTTACTTATCACACACAGGACAGGGGGGCACTTACTTATCACACACAGGACGGGGGGGCACTTACTTATCACACACAGGATGGGGGGCACTTACTTATCACATACAGGACGGGGGGCACTTACTTATCACACACAGGACGGGGGGGCACTTACTTATCACACACAGGACGGGGGGCACTTATTTATCACATACAGGACGGGGGGCACTTACTTATCAAACACAGGACAGAGGGCACTTACTTATCACACACAGGACAGGGGGGCACTTACTTATCACACACAGGACGGGAGGGCACTTACTTAACACACACAGGACGGGGGGGGCACTTATCTTATTTATATACAGACATCCCCCTATATACAGACATCCCCCTATATAAAGACATCCCCTTAAATATAGACATCCCCCTTATATACAGACATCCCCCTATAAACAAGCATCCCCCTTATATACAGGCATCCCCCTTATATACAGACATCCTCTATATACAGACATCCCCCTTATATACAGACATCACCCCATATACAGACATCCCCCCACATACAGACATCCCCCTTATATACAGACATCCCCTATATACAGACATCCCCCTTATATACAGACATCCCCCTTATATACAGACATCCTCCTTATATACAGACATTCCCCTATATACAGACATCCCCCTTATATATAGACATCCCCCATATATACAGACATCCCCCATATACAGACATCCCCCTTATATACAGACATCCCCGTTATATACAGACATCCCCCTTATAGACAGACACCCCCCTTATATAGACATCCCCCTCATATATAGACATCCTCCTTATATACAGACATCCCCCTTATATACAGACATCCCGCTTATATACAGACATCCCCCTATATACAGACATCCCCCTATATCCAGACATCCTCCTTATATACAGACATCCCCCTATATACAGACATCCTTCTTATATACAGACATCCCCCTATATACAGACATCCCCCTTATATACAGACACCCCCTATATACAAACATCCCCCATATATACAGACATCCCCTTTATATACAGACATCCCCCTATATACAGACATCCCCCTTATATACAGACATCCCCCTATATAAAGATATCCCCCTTACATACAGACATCCCCCTTATAAACCGACATCCCCATATATACAGACAACCCCCTATATACAGACATCCCCCATATACAGACATCCCATATATACAGACATCCTCCTTATATACAGACATTCCCCTTATATACAGACATCCCCCTTATATACAGACATCACCCTTATATACAGACATCCCCGCTATATACAGACATCCCCCTTATATACAGACACCCCCCTATATACAGACATCCCCCTTATATACAGACATCCCCCTTATATACAGACATCCCCCTGTATACAGACATCCCCTTGTATACAGACATCCCCCTTATATACAGACATCCCCCTATATACAGACATCCCCCTTATATACAGACATCCCCCTATATACATACATCCCCCTTATATACAGACATCCCCCACATACAGACATCCCCCATATACAGACATCCCCTTATATACAGACATCCCCCATATACAGACATCCCCCTTATATACATACATCCCCATTATATACATACATACCCCTTATATACAGACATCCCCGTTGTATACAGACATCCCCCTATATACAGACATCCCCCTTATATACAGACATCCCCCACATACAGACATCCCCCATATACAGACATCCCCTTATATACATACATCCCCATTATATACATACATACCCCTTATATACAGACATCCCCGTTGTATACAGACATCCCCCTATATACAGACATCCCCCTTATATACAGACATCCCCCACATACAGACATCCCCCATATACAGACATCCCCTTATATACAGACATCCCCCATATACAGACATCCCCCTTATATACATACATCCCCCTTATATACATACATACCCCTTATATACAGACATCCCCGTTGTATACAGACATCCCCCTATATACAGAAATCCCCCTTATATACAGACATCCCCTGCATACAGACATCCCCCTATATACAGACATCCCCTTATATACAGACATCCCCCTTATATACAGACATCCCCTTATATAGTCATCCCCCTTATATATAGACATTCCCCTATATACAGACATCCCACTTATATAGACATCCCCCTTATATACAGACATCCCCCTTATATACAGACATCCGCCTATATACAGACATCCCCCTTATATACAGACATCCCCCTTACATACAGACATCCCCCTTATAAACCGACATCCCCATATATACAGACAACCCCCTATATACAGACATCCCCCTATATACAGACATCCCCCTTATATACAGACATCCCATGTATACAGACATCCTCCTTATATACAGACATCCCCCTTATATACAGACATCCCCCTATATACAGACACCCCCTATATATGGATGGGCACTCCCATCCGACAATACTGGTAGAACTTGTCAGGATGGCTGCGTAATGAAGCCCTTTAGCCAGCCGTCGCCTCAGAAGCGGATGTGCCAACATTCGTCTCCGCCTCCTCGGATCCACAATCACTGGGTAAGGCTCAGTTGTGTTGAAAGTAAGCCTGTTTGACATGTTTGACACAAAGCAGCAATACCAAAACAAAAGCACGGACTCTAATGTAAAGATGGGAGGGTGGAATTTGTTGGGGAACCAATAAATAGGGTCCTTGATTAGGTTTTTATTAATTTCAGGCCATTTATCCATTTTATGTCCATCTTGCAAGTCAGCGAAAAAGTTCAAGCCATACACATGACATACGGATGCCATACGGATACATAGATGCGAGGGAATCGCATCATCGCATTGCAAATGGATTACACACGGATGACCATATGCAGAATATTCCTGCAACTCTCGGCCGAGAGACTCGGACTGATTTTTCATACGTTAAGTGTGACCCCGGCCTTAAGCAGGAAGTACAGACTAGTGTCGTACCATACCCCACTGAAGTGGATGAGGGAGAAGAAAGGGAACAATGCCCGAGTGACCAGGTGGTTCCTAGCACTTCAGGATTTTAACTTTCAAGTGGATCATAGGGCAGGGAAACTGCATGGCAATGCTGACGCTCTGTCTAGATTCCACTGCTTTGATGGCAGAAGCTTTGGGCAGAGGGGGGTTATGTGAGATGCCAACCCCCGCTGTTAGGTAGGAAAATATGTATAGAGGTAGCTTGGGCAACATTTACATATTCAGCTCCTACCCGATGTCACCTTATATTATGACCTATGTGTCATTATACAACCTACGTGTATAGACAAATTAAGTTGCTTGATCCAACTACCACAATTTTTATATTATATTTTTCCTCAGCCTCCTCACCTGACACACACTCCTTAGCCCTTCCCTATTAAGAATCTTCTGCTCCCCTTCCCCCATCAGGGCCTTGTAGGACCAGCAGGGTGAGCCATCGACGAGCGGGGGCGCCATTGCGCAGGTATATAGGGTGCCAACCTCCGCTGGTAGGTAGAGCAGTTCAGTGTTTTAAACAGGGTTAGCTTCCTGTGGTCATTCTATTTTACAACTGTCTCTTTGGTGATGGTGTGTTTTCTCGCTTTGCAAGTTTATGATATATTTTATTTATATGAATTAAAAGTTATATTTTATTATTGCAATATAGTTTAGAGTTCTACGGTGAGCCATGGTCCTTATACTCGTACTGTTTATTCTTTTTGATACTTTGAATACAGGTGTGTAAGATGGCCACCGGACGGGTCCTTGAGGGGAGATAAGTGTCATTGCGGTTATTAGCTGCAGTGGAGTTTATGGAGTTTTAATAAACCTGACTGGATGTTTTTATGAAAACTGTTTCCTGTGCCTACCTCAACCGCAGCTGAGTGAGTACAAGTCTCTACATAATGTACATATTTTAAAGTAGTTGTATGAATATAGATCGCACACGGACATCACATGGATGTAACATGGATGTAAAAATAGAAAACATTAAAATCTGATGAAAATTAGAAAAAAAGTCACCCAAGTTTTCTGGATGAAACTTCCGATTTCTCAAACACTCGTCTGTGGGCTCCCTTAGACTTTCAGCCAAACTCGGTGTTATTGGCAAGTTTGCCCGACATTAGTCTGGTGTGTATGGTGGAATCAGCTACTATTAGAGGATATGGGCACATTTATTCTGACTTACTGATAATAGTCGTCACTAGTGATGAGCGAACGTGCTCGCCACTACTCGGTACTCCCCCGAGTATCACTATGCTCGGTGTACTCGGCAAGCACCGAGTATTTCCGGGAGCTAGGGTCTCCTCCTTTTAATTTTGGCGCTTTTTAGAGCGCCAATCAGCATGCAGGGATTGTCTGCCATGCACTGTAATACCGCAGCCATCTTTGTTGTGGTATTACAGTTATTGGCTGGCCACACAGCATCATCAGGTCTATAAGAGACCCTGCTCACCACATTCTGCTCAGCTGCTCAGCTAGTGTAGGGAGAGCTGCTGCTGAGATAAGGTCAGATTCTTACATTTATTAGTTAGTGTGGGTCTACTAGTGTTCAATCCACAAATCCTGATAAACCAACAGTCCCTTTTAGGGCTAATTCGGAGGTACATAGATTGCAGCACTAGGTAGGCAGGGCAGTCTATGTGCACATATCCACATCAGTGCAAGGCCTGCAGGCACTGTATGTGAGTATATAGATCTCACTGCATACCTCAAAAAGCTCCATGCCTGTCTGTTGCTGCGTATTTTTATATACTGTACGTAGCTGCAGGTATCTGTGGCAATTTGTTTTTCAGCTTATACCTGCTAATTTTATTAGAAAGCAATCCATATTCCCCTTTTTTTCTATATTTATTTGCTTGGTCACGCTGAAGACTACAGCCAGGTCATTGCAATACAAGAGCGTGAAAATCTAACAATTTAAAAAAAAATAATTTTGTCCCAGGCATCAGATGTGAGTGCCAAGAAAAATCTGGCGCCTTTTTTTTGGTGCTAAATTATTTTTTACAACATTTTTGGACACCATTTTGCTGCCCCAAAAATCTGTAGCTGGCCCAAAAATGTTTAGCTACAGTTCTTATAGTGTATTTATCACTGTGATTTGTACGCCACAGGCATCGCATATCATTGCTCTAAATATTTAACAATTTTAGGACTCCAATATTTTTTTAGTGTCATAGCCTACTTAGTTAACATGAAGCAGGTCAAAATAGAGGAAACATATACTTCACTTATAAATCAGAAAAAGAGGAAACGGTAGCAAATAGCCAGGCTAGGTGTCAATATAATAAGAGAACGTGAGAGACTTGGACGCCGTGTCTAGAGGCGGTTCTTCTTCCCCTCTCCATCCAGCATTTTCAGTTAGCGGGTATTTTACCCTGCAGGTGGCCATTCCCCACCGTATCGTCTTTGCTCTCCAGCTCTTACTATCTCCCCTATCTACGCTATTAGGGGCGTTCTACCTATGCGCTAAATTCAGCTATATCTTTCTCAGCTCCATCTCCCTGGCCATATCGGCCTTCATAGGCACGTGACTGATGAAAGTCCCAAGGGGCTGAAACGTTTCTAGTGCTACTAATAAATCGTTTCTACGGTTACTGAAGTTGAGTGCTAGACTTTCTTGCTATATATACTGATGGTTCGGGAACCTAAGTCTTAGCACCAGTTTGTAGCTGTGCACACAGTGTTTTCCTTCACATAGCCTACTTAGTGACACAATTTTGGTGGGTCCAAAAAAATCAAGGCCACACCTTGATCAGCCTGTTATCTCCGTCTGATGCCTGGTCTATCTGTGGTTTCCAATTCTTGCTTTGCAGGTATATATTGCATTGTTTTGTTTGGTAGGCTTGGTCTACTCATTATTTTGTGGTGTAAAAATTTAAAAGAAAAAGGCCACATACAGTATTTAAATAGTCCGTTATCTCTGTCAGATGCCTGATGTATCTGTGGAGTCAAAATCCTTGCTTTGAAGGCATACATTGCATTGTTTTGTCTGCTAGCCTTGGTCTACTCATTATTTAGTGGTTTAAATTTTTTTTTTAAAAACATAGGCTACATATTTAAACAGTCTGTTATCTCCGTCAGATGCCCGGTGTATCTGTGGAGTCAAAATCCTCGCTTTGAAGGCATACATTGCATTCTTTTGTCTGCTAGCCTTGGTCTACTCATTATTTTGTTGTTTACATTTTTTTTAAATAGCCACATATTTAAACAACACACATATTCTAATATGGAGTACCATAGAAGAAAAGAAGTGAAAAGAGGATCATATAAAAATTGTAAATTTATTGATAAATAAAAACAAACGAATTATAATAAGAAGGGGAGGAAAATACCACCAGTACTAAAAAGGGGGAATTAGCAAGGTACAAAACCAACGAGGGAATATCAATTAACCAATAACCATGTATGCAAAGCAAAGATGGTGGTTATATCTGTAAATAAGCAATAGAGGCACAGCGGATTGTGGGTAAACCTATACAGGAATTACTAATGAATATATAAATATGTCCCAAAATATTAATTATTCCTTGAAGAGGAGGCAAGAAAAATGGTATATGTCCAGAGACTACAACACCAGGTTGTTAATAAACTGGAAAGTGAATCAACTACATATGCTAAAGATGCCAGAGGAAGGAAAAGGGGAAATCACATGATAGAGTTAATTTACCTGTAGTGCGGATATGAGTCAAGAATGGCCGTGCACCTGGGTTGGAGTACCTATGCTGTTTATCCCAAGCCCGACAAGCGCCGTTTCACAAATGCTTCTTCTGTTGGGGCAAGAAATACCCAGCCAACGGCCCACAGACCACAGTCCTAAATTCTAACATTTCTCGTCTGCTTGTGCTCGAAATGTTGCCTTTTAGCCTCTTTGAGATGGAAACTTTCCACAAACTGATGGCAGTGGCCGTCCCAAGGTACTCGGTCCCCAGCTGCCACTACTTCTCCTAGTGTGCTGTACCGGCATTACACCAGCACGTGTCACACAACATTACCTATGCCCTCAACAATGCTGTTACTAGGAAAGTCCACCTAACCATGGACACGTGGACAAATGCTTGTGGGCAGAGATGGTATATCTCACTGATGGCACACTGGGTCAACATAGTGGAAGCCGGGACCCAGTCGTACCTTTAGATGAAACACATCCTCCCCATGCCGAGGATTACGGGCCCTACGTCAATCAGTGTTGCCCCCACAGTCTACAGCTCCTGCACCTCCTCCTCCACCTCAGCCTCCATCTCTGAAAGTAGCACATCAGTTTGAAGCTGGAAGCACTGCAGCACTGCCTCAGCCAAGTGGCAACAGACTGTGCTGAAGCTAATCTGCTTAGGTGCTAAACTGCACAATGGTGAAGAGTTGTGGACAGCACTGAAAGAGCAGTCAGATTTTTGAATTACACAACTGAACCTACAGCCAGGCATGGTCATGTGTGACAATGGCCGGAACCTGGTAGCGGCTCTGAGGCAAGGTGAGCTCACACACGTACCTTGCCTGGCCCATGTGCTTAACCTTGTCGTTCAACGTTTTCTCAAAACTATCCAGAGCTGCTGGATCTGCTAGTGAAAGTACGCCACCTGTCTGCCCATTTTAGAAAGTCAGCTACAGCTTCAGCTGCCCTTGCCATGCTTCAGCAGCATTTGCAGCTTCCGGCTCACCGACTGGTGTGTGATGTTCCCACGCGTTGGAACTCTACACTGCATATGTTGGAAAGGATTTGTGAGTAGAAGAGGGCAGTTGTTGACTACCAGCATCAGCAAGGCCATAGTTATTCAGTTTAGACTCCACACATAAGACCTCAGGAGTGGACATGGATGTCAGACATATGTACCATCCGCAAAAACTTTGAGGACTGCACCAAGATGGTGAGCAGCGATGATGCCATAATTAGCGTTACCATCTCACTTCCCTGCATTCTGAAAACCTCTCTGCTCACAATTAAAGAGGATGCATTGTAGGCAGAGTATGAGGACATGGAGCAAGGAACCATAGAGGGCGATTACACTCAACCCAGCCTCATGTTGTCCCAACGTGGATTGGTAGACAATGAGGAAGAGGAGGAGGAAGAACAGGAGCTATTTCCATGCGCTATAGATGGTACTACAAGCACAGCTGTCATACCAGCTGCTCAGCGTAGATGGCCTGAGGACAGGGAGGAGGAGGATGATAATGAGGAGAAGAGCATGGTCAGTCGTCCTGTTGGTGAGGACATGGAAGTTTTGCCTGTTAGCAGTCTGGCATGCATGGCTGACTTTATGTTGCGCTGCGTTTCCGGTGACCATCACATTATTAAAATTTTCGGTGACACTCATTACTGGTTGGTGACACTTCTAGACCCACGTTACAAGGAGAACTTTTAATCTCTTCTTCCAGAGGCAGACAGGTGTACTAAAATGTTGCAGTACCAGAGGGCCCTTGTAGCAGAATTACTAAAAAAATTCTCATCTGAGAACGCTGGCAGCAGACGTCAGAGTTTGCTGTACAACCAAGGAGTCCAAGTGAGAGAGACAAAAGTACAATCCAGGTCAGGAAGGGGAACAATGGCAACGTTTTGGGACAGTTTTCTATAACACTCCCATCGTGCCGACAGGTGCTGTCACAAGAAGTGCAGTGTTTGGGAAGATGCTGAGGGGGTACCTTGCAGATCGTACAAACTTCCTCCGTGATTCCTCCTTGCCTATTAATTACTGGGTATCCAAGCTGGACACATGGCATGAACTGGCTCTCTACACCTTGGAGGTCCTGGCCTGCCCTGCTGCCCTGTCAGAGCGGGTTTTTAGTGCCGCTGGTGCAATTATAACAGATAAACCCATGCACTTAGTGTATGGGCATTACGAGTCTAGGAGACCTGCTTCTTTGCAATGGGACAGTTTTTTTATGAGGCCCTACTCCAGGTTTCTTCCAAGGGGGGACTGTGCTGCGCGCAAAATTGGGTCAAGGCGGCCCTTGCATTCAATGCACAAGGAAACAGTATGGCAGGACCAACTGAATAATGTGAAGTGGGTTTTCCTGTGGCCATCCAGTACCTGGGTTCAAAGGCTTATTGGCGTGCATATGACTTGGTAGCAAGGCAGGCTTTGCAGTTAATACATAAGAAAACACTATGGGATTACAAAATTACTAATGTGAAGTGGATTTTCTTATGGCCATCAGTACCTGGGTTCAAATGATTCTTGGGGTGAATATGACTTGATATCAGGGCAGGCCTTGCATTCAATGCAACATTTTTTGACGAAGCCCTCCTGTACCTCTCATGAAAGGGGTATTGGGGTGTGTCATAATTCTTGATAGCCCAGCCACTCACTGCATAGGCACTTCAGCATAGGAGACCCACTGTTTAATAATGGACCTTTAAGAATATTAATGCTGCTTGATGCCCCTCTAAAAATAGGCTTTGTGACTTTAAGAGCC